>NW_014569575.1:338305-360228 GCF_001313835.1 Polistes canadensis
ATATACTTTGAGAATATTTTCGTGAAATAATTTAAAATAATTATATGTGTGTGTTTATATATATGTATATATATATATCATACGATTAACTTACCAACGCAATTTCCATTATCATCTTTCCTATAACCATCCTCGCATTTACCTATTTCCGGTAATTCGGTTAAACTCTCGTTATAATCATCGTCGTCATCCTCGTCGTCATTTTCGGTGTCATAATCCTGGTCTTGCAATACCTTAGTCATTTTTTTCGGTTTATTGATGCATTTGTAAGAACCAATCGTGTTCTCGCAATTGGTGTCTTCCGGGCAAACCTTGGAAACGTTTTCGCACTCGTTTACGTCTGAAATATTAAAATACGATTTTTATACGTGAACACAAATTATGTATATTATAAGAATGATAATTTGTTTGTTTTTTTTTTTTTTAATTAATATTAATATTCAGTCAAACATTATAACAAAGGATAAATACGTACCTTGACAAGTCTTCAAATCGTTGGTCAAATAAAAACCATCCGGGCAAAGGCAAAATACACTTCCTGGTGTGTTCAAACAAACGTGAGAACAATCACCGTTGTTATTCGCACACTCGTCGATGTCCTCGCAAGTATGGTTGTCCGATGCCAATTTAAATCCAGGAATATCCGTGCAATTGCACTCGTAGCTACCTTCGAGATTGCGACAGGTACCTTGACAAGGGCCGCGTCCGTTGTTCAGTAGACACTCGTTAACATCTGTTTTACGAGATTTGTTTAAAGAAAAAAAAAAACAAAAAAAGAAAGTAAAGTAAGGAAAGTAACGATTTAAAAATATTTCTGATTTATATTTTAAATTTAAAAAAAAAACAAATAATCATGTGTGTGTGTGTTATAAATATATATTACAGTTTAATGTCAATGAGATGATTTATCAATTTCTTTTAATAAAAATAAAATTGCATCAAACTTGCATCCCACATGTATGTTTTTATATATATATTTATATTTAAAAATATTTTTTCTTTTTTTTATGATATCAGAATTGCAACGTATATATATTATAAACTTTCGTTAATAATTCATAAAACTATTTTCGATCAATATTTTACAATACAAATGGTCAGGATCGTGGCAAAAGTTACGTGCACGTATAATATTTTATTATAACTACCGACCATTTTTTATATTACTGATATTATTTTTTTATTTAATAAATACTCCACATTCGTTTATAAAATATCGATCAAATGTATAACGTTTTAACTTCTTTGAAAGAAAATAACGATTAACCTTTTTTTTTTTTTTCTTTCTTTTCATTTCCATTATTCATTCGTTATACTTTTTCGTAGTCTACTTTTTTTTTAATACCTGCCTTTTGGTAAAAATTGAAAAAAAAAAAAACAAAAAAAGAAAAGAAGAAAAAAGGATAAATTTCAAAAACAATACAATCAAAAAATAGAAAAAATAGAAAAAGTATAGAAAGGAAAAATATAAAAAAAAAATTCCCAAACGAAGTGACTGAATTCGCATATTCGCATTCACACGTACGTACGCGTGTACTCGTATTACACGTATACACGTATACGCGTGCATCAAAATGAAATCAATCCATCGGCAGCTGGAAACGAGCGTCCCACAGCACGCAAGCTCTTTATTCGCCAACAGCGAGAAGGTTAACCTCGTTGAAAGCTCGTTCATTCAATGGACGAGTAATGTAGTTGAAAACGACACGATCAACGGTTGTCGACTACGTTAAACGAAAATCCCGGTGCATTTCGTTCGAAACCTTAACCCGCGTACTACGTTGTTCGTTCGATGCAACGAGAACAAAAATTCAGATAATAAAATAAGGTATAATCACTTGTTATAAATTGTATTCATACGAAAGTGTTTCATTTTTCTTTTATTTGGTTTCCAATCTTTTTTCTTTTTTTTTTTTCTCTTACTTTGACACCTCGTTGTGTCAACCAATCATTGAAGATTGTGAAATATTTTTAATATACGGTCATAAATTTTTTTCCTCAAAAAATTCAGCACGAATTTATAATGTTATACGTTAAATTTTGTATACGTTTCAAAAATAAATACATTATTGGATCTTTATATCAGTAACGTTTATTGATCGGTATCTTAAAAATATACTTTTCGTTGATTTCATTCGACTGAAAAGTTATTCTATTTTTATTTTATTACTCGTCTACATTGAATGTTTCATTTATATAATTTTTTTTATTATTTTTAATATTATTTTCCTATCATATTGTCATCTTTACTTTTGATTTTATATATCAAAAACATCTAATTCAAATTGACCGACATTTAGTATGGTGTCCAGTTAATTTATTACTGTTAAGTAAGATAATAAAATTTAGAGAAGAAAATTTTAAGTATGAACGTTAACAAATACACAATAAAAAGATATTATAAGAATTACATGCACGATGTTTATACTTTAATAATCACAAAAGTTGCTTGCACGTGCAAATCATCGCGATTGATCACGAAAAAATGATAGATAATTTATTATTCTGTTTTGTTTCGTTTAAAATGAAAACTTACCTTGACAAGTATGTCCATCAGATGCCAGCTGAAATCCAGAATGACATTCACAGTGGTAAGAGCCAGGATCGTTCAGACATAAATCTGAACACTTGATCAAACCTTCTGAACATTCGTCTACGTCTAAGCAAAACCAAATGAAATTGAATTAAAAGACAAAAAACAAAAAAAAAAAAAACAAAAAATAAAATAAAATTGTTCGGTGTATAACCCAACGTTCGGGATAATTTATTATTTATTTGTAGGTTAATTAATACGGAATCAATTAATGAATGATTACAAAGTGCAAATAAATACGCGTGTACGTAGATATTCACGTTAGGTATCCATCGAAACAAATTATTCCTATGTACATTGGATTCATTGAAATTCTATGAAAAACAAGTTGACGATGATTAATGCGCGACTGGCACGTGCCGATTCAATAAATGTTCCTATAATTACTAACGAATTCGTCTGTGTAAACTGATAATATTCCGATTAACGTTACACGAACGAATCGATTACTATTCTCGGCTTTAACGATCCAATAAAATCATCAAAAGCAAAAAGATTATTTTGAAAAATATTTTATTCGACAAACACACAAAAAAAAGTATATATATATATTCGCAAAAAGATTAGATTTTTCCACAACATTTTCCGGCAAATTTGTACAAAAGTACGATTTTCTCTTTTTTTTCATTTTTTTTTTTTTTTTAATCGAATTTTTGTGCGCGTTTTTACTTCTTTCTGTTTTTTTGTTTTTTATTTAAAATAAATCCCTCGACTCTCTGTGTAAAGTTTAAATATATATATATATATCGCAAATCGCGTGGAGATTAAATTTGGTAGGGGATAAAACAAATTTCAAAAACACGAAGGCTCGAGCGTGTTTTGTTGGTTCGCAAAAAAAAAATTAATTTCTCGCTTTTCTTTTATTTTGTTCTATCTTTTTTTTTTTCTTTTTTTACTTGTTCTCGCGCAATAAAATTCAACAAAAGAGAACGTTAAAAATAATGTTAGACGAACGGAATGCGTTAAACGTTGAAATTTATTTGCAAAACCACCGTAAACGTTTGCTAAAGACCGTTCACGAGTTTTGAGTATAAGAAATAAAGAAAATAAAGCATAAATGTTTCTTGGACATTCAGAGAATGTCGGAGTTTTAAGGGACAGGGATCTTTGCCTGCCCCTTTGCCCTAAGATCACTCGTTTCTCTAACTTTAGAATCTCCCCTTCTGCTACAAGAAAACGTGGGTGAAGAAAATTACGAGCTACGAGCCTGTCAGCTAACATAGCCCAGGATATTAGAAAAGAAAATCAGGTCTATATCTTTAAACCCTAACGTATCTGATACCAACCCACGTGTTGTTTTATTTTTCTATCCTACCCCTCATGTTTTTTCTACCAAAATCAAAAGTAAGACAGTTCGTTGTCATACAATTTATAAATAAAATTTCGTAAATTCGTCTAACCCAGATTATTATTGAAATTTATAAAAAAAATACAATCATTTAATTTTATATATTTTTTTAAAATACAATTAAAATATTTTGATATTAAATTTGATCTACGAATTTTCTTCGATTAATCGATTTAACGAAAAAAGAAAAGAAAAAAGAAAAAATTCCAATTCATTAGCGAAAGAAATTTGTTCAATTATTTAAATCAATTAAAATCAAAGAAATTTTTCCATAGCAAAAAATATAAAAATAAGATATTCGTTAGTAAATTTAAACAAATTGATCCGTGCAACATTTTTCTTTTTTTTCTTTTCGATTAATTAATTTAAAGTAACCATTCGAAATTTATTAACAAAATTCGGTAATACCAATCGGAAGTGTGCGATTAAATTGTAATCGATTGATTGATGGCATTCCTTTGAATTAATTGAAAACTGGTAAAAAAGAAAAAGAAAAAAATTGAATATTACCTATGCAGGAGGTGGTACCATTGATTCGAAAACCATCGAAACAGGAACACTTTGGACCAATCGGTGTATCTTCGCATACGTGTTCGCAACCAGCCCTCTCCTGATTGCAACGTAGCACGTTATCGATTATCGTTTCTAAAACGAAACGATATCTGTGATGTAACAAAAAGTTTAGCCAACACGCATCGGATTCGAATTCGGCACATACGCGTTTTATATCAAACCTATACATACATATAATCAAAACTCAACTCTAACGTAATAAAACGTTACCTAATCTGTCTTTAGTATCGAATTCAAAAAAATCTCTTTCAAATGTTTTACTATTTTTTTTTTTTTTATTTCCATACATTCCTTTATCAGAATTTGGTTTAAAACAAATTTAAATATGCAGTACGATATATAATGTGGATAAAACTTGAATGATATTGTATATACAAAAATAATATTTTTATGAATTACGTTATACGATATCTAATCTATCTTTAGTATCGATTTCAAAAAATCTGTGTTTCATATTTTACTATTTTATTTTTGTCCATATTTTGACATAGTACGATATGATATGGATTAAATTTAAATGATAATAAAATAATATTTATGAATAATAAATAACGTTAGAAATTCTATGCGTTTACCAATTATCGAATCAATAAATTTGTCGATAACGTTGACATGTAATATTACCGAGAAAAAAAAAAAAGGGAAAAAAAAATCAAGGGACTTTGGGAATCGTGTAGAAGCTATCCAAAAAAGAAAAAAAAAAAGGTACTGTTCGTTAAAATCTGTCAAACACAATACACCGTGGCGGTAGAGCGTTACCGTTGGTATGGTTGCGATGAAATAAAATAAAATAAAATAAAATAAAATAAAATAAAATAAAAAATACAAATTTTTATAAAAGACGAAAAAAGAAAAAAAAAAAAACTGAAAAGTAATTAAAAACTATATATACTATATTATTTGATCGGTTCAACGAAAGAAACATCTATTATTTTTTCTAACTATACAAATTAATTATGCTCATCTATATATAACAAGGTATATAATCATTTATCTTTTATATATTCTAATACATCACTCACCTTCTTTTTTCACGCATTTCGGAACACGACCGAGCCAAGTTGATTCGCTACAAAAAAGTCTATCAGCCATCGAATCCTCGAAAACGAATTCCTTCATGCATTCATAAACTGCTACGAAGTATCGATTGAAAGGTGGTAAAGCATTCGTTCTCCTGAAATACAAAAATATACGAATGATTTTTACCAGCAGAAAAGAAAGAAAGAAAAGAAAAGAAAAGAAAAGAAAAGAAAAGAAAATTGAGGATAAAATGTTTCTAAGAAAAAGAAAAGAAATAAGAATTAATCGATGAATTCATTTGTGGGTGGTAACGAACTAATATATATATATACACAAGTTAACCCTATATATTATTTGATGTTATAAAAAAAAAGGAAGAAAAAATTGTCAAATGGAATACAAACGAGTAATACTGTACCGTTCATTAACTAACTTTGAAGTGCGTGTAAAGTCAAACGAAACTAAAAGAAAAGAAAAAAAGAAAAAAAAAAAAAGCAAAAAAGTCGCAGAAAAAAAAAAAATTATTCTCTCTGTTATATCAGTATCTATCTTGCACGCAAAGGACAAGTAGTGTAATCTTTTATCTAAAGAAATATGAAATAAAAGGGTTGACCGAATGAGAGAAAAGAATGAGTGAAGTAAAAGAAAATAAGAAAAGGAAGGAAGAAGAAAAAAAAAAGGTTAAGTTTTTAACCGACCTAGCATATCTCGGAGGCTGAGCATTAACGACCGAGGGTGCTTTGATAAGAACCTTTCTACGAGCCTTCATGAGACAACTTAGATCCAATCTCGACATCAAAGTTTCGTTCAAGCCACCGACATCCGACACCGACGGGTTTACTCCCAATAGAGATTTCTCTGGCACTTGTTTCCTCTTATCCTTCGTTTTCCTACGCCTCTTCAACTCGCCTAACCTCTTACGAGCCTGAACTCGTTGCTTCCTCGTAGGATCACTTCTCAAATTTCTACTTGGCTCATCACCCATGTATAGATCGTTTCGAAAATGTTGCCACTTGTTTCCTGAAACATACAAACACATATGCGTACACGTTAACGCGTAACCAATTAATCCTTTAATTGAAGAGCTTGTCTAATGATTGCAATCATCAGGAAACAGAATGATTTTTGTTGTTGTTAATATGTTTAAATTATTTTCATTAGAGGAATTTTTTACAATTTATTCTAATATTTGGTGAGTTTAATAATTCTTATTGCATAAATGTGCTATATTTTTTGTTATACATTTATCGTAAAATATATGATTTTTTTGAAGATGGGTCATATTTGATTCGTTGTGGTAGAAATAGATATATACATGAAGCTCTCGTTTTATAATATAATAAAATAATCACTAAAAGGTCACATTTTTATTTTGTAGAATATTTTTTCTTTTTAAATATCAAACTATTCTCGTGACAATGCCAATACGTTTTATATCCATTCAAATAAAAATATTATTTTCTTAAAATATAGAAAGATTTTATTAATACATTTTTGAGTAATATTTCTTTTTAAATTTCTAAATGAATAATTTCTGACATTCGCGTAGGCCAGTTGAAATTTGGAATTTTCTTTTTTAACAATTATCATACAACGCGAATACTTTGCATATAGATTCCAAAATATAATAACATACGAAAAAAAAGAAATAATAAATCTTTTAATACTCTACGATTATTGTATCTAGGGGAAGAAAAAAAAAGGAAAAGGAAAACTAGAGTCTCGAATCGACATCAATTAAATTATTCTAGCGAGGAAGATATCGTGCAGCTTGAAAAGCAGTTCCTTCCATCTAACTAAGAACTCCGACTGGCCGAGCAAACGAGATTTTATCACGATTAAACGAGTACGCTATTACGGGTAAGCGAAATAACGTTTAGTATCTCTATCCTTCTGCCATTATAATTAGAAAGAAAAATCATTTAAATTAACCATGTAAAAGAGAACCTTAAATCTACAAACCTACGATCTATAACTCAAACTTCAATTCCATTTCCATTTCATTATTCAAAAAGAATCATTTTAAACTTGTTTCAACTTCTTTTTTTCCTATTTTTTTTTTTTTTTGGATCATAACATCTGAACAAATATATCCACATACATGCGTACATGCATGTATATATAAAAATCCAATACCTTCCATATAAAATACGAATTTGAAATGAAACGTCAATTACATCGAACTTATGTAATTATATTTTATTTTCAATATCAAACAACGAACATTTAAAAAGAAAAACATGCTTGTACGTATAATACCCCATCAAACTTTCTAAATTAAAATAATTATAAGGAAAAAAAGTAGAAGAATGATGGATTATTACAAAGCTAAGTATACGCATATCTAAAATTGCATATTATTGCATAAATATTGCACCCGTATAAGGAATCAAGATCGAAACACGCGATAGAAGTCTTAAAGGGTCAAAGTTGCCACGAGCTGAGCATACTCGTTTACGTTAACTTCTATACTATATATATATGTATACATAAACGTTACGTGTATGTATAGGTGTAATTCGCACACTAAACTTCGCTCCTTAAGATCAAGGTGAGAAGATGATTCACTGCTCGTGTCCTATCTCAAGCACAGTCGACCATGCACTGTTTCCTCTTTGCCAACACGCCGACAAGAACAACAGGGTTGAACACAATAACGTTTTCCTTACTGATAACTCAATACATTCATCTTGTTTAAATAGGATTCAATCAACTAAACGTTTACCTATATTTCAAGATAAATCTTATTTGAATCATTCATTTTTTAATATATATTTTATAGCATCATTTATTTAAATAATAATAATATATTAAACTTGTTGAACTTTTTGTCATCGATTATGTGCTATTTAAAATATTAAATTTATTCTTAATAATAGAAATATAAATATATATACAACGTGATTTATTTAAAAATAATAAAATTAAATGAATTTGAAACATTCGGTCATCTATTATACTATTTAAAAGATTCAATTTATTCTTAATAATAAATACATATTTATTTTCATATTTTAATAAATCATTTATAAATTTTTCCATTCTCATGTGTGTGTTATCAAAGAAATGTAGAAAATAATAATAATAACCAAAGTATTATCTTAACGTGCATATGAAAGAAAACGGGAAAAGAAAAGAAAAGAAAAAAGAAGAAGAAGAAGAAAAAAGGATAAAACTCTTAATTATATTATTTTCGAAGCAAAACAGCAAACTTTTCGTACGAAAAAAGCTCGGTCTTTTAATTATTAACTTTAGTATAATCCGTGTGGGACTGTAAAAAGCAAGAGCAACAACTTCGTACTAGCTACGAAATACGTTACGAATGAAAATGGACTAATTGTAAGTTATACGAAAGCTAGAAAAAGAGTGTTTTGGTCTTTCTCGTAAAAGAAAGTTGTAGAGAGAAATATAAAACATACATGATGTACCAAAATATATACATGCATACGAGTTTGCTGTAACTGTTCGCATAGTAGTCTCTCTACTACCATATACCTCTTTCCCCTTTTTCCAACCTCATCTCTTTCCACCCTACCCCACCACCCCCCGCCCTTATCTCTTTCACTCTTTCACTCTTTCCCTCTATTTCCCTCGAGTGACTACAACACGCTTTTTGCTCGGATTAGCTGAGGAGGACTCTCTTCTTTCGCTACACGCCTCACTTCTTAGCTAATCGTTGGAAAGAGGGATTGATAAGCGTAACGCAAGAATTACCATAAGGATTAACATCAATTTTACTGTATAAGACGTGTGTTTCCTCTCTCTCTCTCTCTCTCTCTCTCTCTCTCTCTCTCTCTCTCTCTCTTTCTTTCTTTCTATCTCTCTGTAAGATTTTTATTTAAAACTTAGAAACGTGCGTACCATACTTTTTTTTATTTTATTTATTTTTTTTTCTTTTAAATCATCCCAATAGATTACTATTACTCGTTATTTTGCATGTGTTGTGTTCATTGATTGAATTTTTGTTTACATCATTAAGATGCACTGATATATCGTTGACAATTCAATTGTTTATTATATTTTAAGAAATATGTTTTAATGGGATTTGAATTAAGCATGTTTTTTTTACATTCTCACAAATTTGATTAACCGTACTCGTTTACTCTATCATAATATAATATTATTCTTTTAATTATCATACTTTCTCGTTATATTTTTTACTTTTATTCTATTTTTGAAAAAAAGAAACCAAATTTATTTCGCTGATTAATTATTTCTATTATAAAACATTCATTTTTTAATTATAATAAATATACAATAATTACATTATTAATTATCATCCATGTTCACATCGTCATTTAATCCTACTCTGTTCTACAAGAAAAAAATTATTTTGCTAATAAATAATCAGTGTAAAACACTCATCACACAAATTTTCAAATAATTAAGAAATCTCTTAATGGATTGATAATAATCATCACATACTACACTACCAACATATACCAAGATATATAAATATTAATTACATTATTAATTATTATCCATGTTCACATCGTCATTTCATCCTACTCTGTTCTACAAGAAAAAAATTATTTTGCTAACAAATAATCAGTGTAAAACACCCATCACACAAATTTTCAAATAATTAAGAAATCTCTTAATGGATTGATATTAATCATCATGCTACTACGCTCTCAACGTACTAAGATATTAATCGTGCATATACACACACTTATATATATATATACAATATATATAGGTATGTATTATAGATATTAACATCTAGCAAAGAGGTAACTTAATCCTTACGGGAATTTGCTGCTTTACGCTTATCAATATCCCACTTTCATAACGTCCTACTCCTCTATAGAAGATTTCAGTAAAAGGGCTGAAGATGATACTCGAAGGGAAAAGGAATATAGAAATACACATACTCTTCCTTCTACTACTACTCACAATCCTTGAGGAAAAATCCCATTAGGATCATTCCTCAAGGATGCAGTTATAATCTGTCCCCTTGGACCGTTCGTTCAACATAACGTGTTTCCTATCTGTCTCTTTCTCTCTTACACATATCCAACTATATATCCCCCTTATTTTACTCTCTATCATTCCTTTTCTCTTTATCTTTATACTTCTTTTTCTTTTTCTACGTGAAGTTGGGTTCAGAGGGCCAACGTACCTGGTTACACGCATCCTCGGTTACGTATACACGGTGCCTTGTTAGAATTGCCTTTTGCGAACGCTTCCTTTCTTTCTCTCTCTCTCTCTCTCTCTCTCTCTCATTCTCATTTTTTTTTCTTCTTTCTTTTTCTTTCTCAACCTCTATTCTATTTCTTTCTCTTAACGGAAGTAGCACACAGAAACGTTCCACCGAAGAAATTGCATGCTTTCGAGCGGAACACTGGCGTTACCCAGAAGCAGATCGCTTTTCTTTATAGTTCACCCTCTTCACGGGATCATGCTCTCCCTCCCACCCTCAACCCTCACTCTCTTCTCACCCTCCTACTCGATTTTCTATCCCACGATCAAGATCGATTTTCTTACGCCTTTTTCTCTTTACTTTTGATTTTGATTTTGATTTTGATTTCTCCGTCTCGGATTTATTCGCGAAAGATATAAATCTATATTGAAATCATTTTTCCGATATTTATGCGATCGTTCTTTTGTTAAAAGGAAATATCAAAATATGTTTTTTTTTTCTTTTACATCATATACTTTAAAACAATTTGCGTTTGAAAACGAATTATTTCATTTTTATTTTATCGGTTTATTTTTTTTTCTTATAATAATTTACGAATAAATTCAATTGTCAAATTGATTCGAGGTAAAACGTAAAAATAAATACTCTTCTTTCTAACCTGCCCTACCACCCCCCCCCAACCCCCTTGTAACTTTTCGTCATCGTTTCTCAAGGAAAATATAAATATATAAAAATACTTTTCCTTCGAGAGAGATTTATATGCAAGAATAGAAAATCCCATTGGGTTTTAGTATATATATATACACATATGATATAAATGTATGTATAGGTGTTCCATATATACGCATTATGAGCGTGTACAGTATATTTGGTTTATCTCGATCGCTACGAATTCGAGGTATGTCAGCTCGACGAAATTCGTGCCACCAAAAGCACGTCGAAATGGGGGAGGAGAATGAGGAGATGGAAGAGCAGGAGGAGGAGGAGGAAGAGGAGGAGGAGGAGGAGGAAGAGAACTCACGTCAGTCGAAAGCAGAGAACGTTCCTGAAGTGGCAGTTTAGCGATCGTCCTTGAGCTATTACCTTTTGGACTTCTCGACTTCCGTAAGATTCTTCCTTCTTTATCGATCCTTCAAATATCTCTGTTAGCCCCTTTTTTAACAAACCTTTTCCATACACACATATATATATATTACATATATAAGTACTTTATTAAGAATTTCAATCGCAACGACAATACAAAAATTATTATGTATATATTATATTTTCGATAATTTGTAATTATATTTTATTTATATGTTTTGTTATATTTTTATTTGATATATATATAGTATATTTAAACTATATTGATTAAATCGTATTTGTATATATAAATTATATATAATAGAAAATATTATATTTGTGTTGGGGTTATAAACGAAATGATGTTAATTAAATTATATATTATAATTTTTATTATATATACTAATATTATAATAAAATATATTTAATATTTAGTATCTAAATACAACCAACAACAAAAATAGGATCACGCGTATGGAAAGGATTAAATATTATTGTATTATTATTATCAATAGATACCTTAAATATGTGTTAAGCGTTTTAAGATTACTTATCTAAAATCTAAACTCGTGACTAGACAAAATGTTCATCGATTTAAACGCATACAAGATTTCGCAAAAAAGAGACGACGTGAGATCTATTTAACTCGTCGTAAGGAGATATCTTGAAAGTTCAAGATTGTGTTCAACGTGCTATTACATTGTTTATTTCATGTACAAGTTCAATCTCGTATGTTGAAAGTAAGACAGAGAAAGATATAGACCGGTTCGATTAACTTTCTCGAAGTGGTGTTCCCGGTTAAGATACACGTGTGAATTTCCTATGAAAATCTTCGTCGTCGTCGTCGTCGTCGTTTTATCGAAATATCTCGACTTCATCCTGATAATTTAAACCGCCTCTGAATCAACCCTTTGTACTCTAACCATACTCATGACTACATGACAACAACGAAGCAATATGTTAGTATATAAGTAGACCTATACAATATATCTACTTGTCTATTTATACTTTACACGAGTTCGTAATTTATTAGAGACACCTGGGGTTATTCTATTTTTATAAATATTTTATCTACAAACTTTGTTAATACAAATATATATATATTTAAAACATTATAATCTATATTATTATTCACACGAATATATAAGAAAGTAAATTTTGTGTATAATTATTTTCAAAAAAAAAAAACAAAAAAAAGAAAATGTGTAGGTATGTATTTACGTTTACGCAAAAATAATATTATATTTATTAAATTATAATAATATAAATTTTACAGAATTATATATATATTTCTATTAAAAATATTTCGATATATTTTGGTATGTTGAAAAATTGTTATTTTTTAATGTTATAAAAAATTAAAAAAATCTAATAGATTTATAAAACAAATATAAATAGATACGTCTATCTATCATCTATTTTACAAATTATCTTCCATAATCAATATCCAGTAAGTCAAAAACTTGAAATTCTTCTTCGACTGTAGATGACATCGAATCGTAATTAAATTAACGATATGATTCCTTCAAATCTCTCTCTGACTTTGATAATTCAACGAGATCTTGATAGAACTTCTCCAGATGTAATACTATCTATCGAAATTTGTTAGATATTGAATCGTCTAATAATTCCACGAGACAGAGAATGACATTAAAAACTTTATTATACGAAATTCAGTGACGTTAAAATCGTCATCATTATTATCGATTATACGAAATGTATTCTAATTCTACAAATATTTTATATATTCACGAAAACAATGTAATCTATCAAAAATGTATTTCAATTAATATCGAAATTCAAAATATACGTTGAAAAATAAATAATCAATTTCTAATAAATCGTTCGAACGTTTTCAAAATTACGCGAATTATCGATAGAAACTAATATTCTTCTTTGAATAATAAATGTTAACTAATGAAAAAATATAAAAAAAATATATAAATTTATATAGTAAATTTGATTTATTATTATATTTAATAAATAATATCTACGCGCGAATAAAAATATATCGAAGGAAATATCTTATAGGAACTATCGTCACAAAAATAAGAATAAAAAGAAGAAGAAGAATAAACCAAAAGTATAAATATTTAAAAAAAAAAAAGTTATCGAGTTTTCGTACTCCTCTTGGTGAGTAGTAAATACGAGCAATCGTACTTTAGTCTCTGGAAGAGGTATTAACGCGTTCTTATTTACGATTTCTGATAAACAGAGTCGTGTATTTTACGAGAGAGAGAGAGAGAGAGAGAAAGATAGAAAATACTGGAGTCGTGAACCGATTCAAATCGGTCCAAGTGGCAGAAAACATTATGACGATCGTTAAGCATCGGTATCTAAAGTGGCAGAAGAATCTTCGCGTTTCTATTTCCAAGACATTATCTTTCTAGATGTCTTCTATATAAATACAGAGAAAGAAAGAAAGAGAAAGAAAGAGAAAGAACTTGCTTTTTATGAATACGGGGTAGGTCATTTACAATAAATCAAGATCCCTTAATATCTCCATTACGATTCCATAAGAAAAAAAAAAAAAGAAATAGGTAGATAATGATTGCCACGAAATCTTATTCTCAAAAAATATGACCTTGAAAAAAGAGGAAAAAGATTATATTTGACCGAGGTTGGAGTATAACGGTTTTTTTTATTTTTCTCTTTTTTTTTTTGTTTTTTTTTCATAAAACCATAAATAAGATTTGAATGCTACACTTCTTCTTCGTAAACTCATAAAGGTTGTGGTACTTAAAATGGGTACTATCTGAATAGCTGTCGGTGATGGGAAGGTGAAAAAAAAAAAAATAAATAAATAAATGCACGTCGGGTTGAAATTTAGATTCGGGTCTCAAGGGTGTCATAATTTTATGTTAAATAGCTTTTCTTTTTTTTTCCAAGTGGACAAAAGTAAAGGGGACGTATAAAGATCAACTCTGGTGTTTTTTTTTATTCTTACTTCGATAATAATTCAAAAGTTTTCAAAATTAATTACGATGGAACAATATTTAACTATAGAGTTTTATTCAATTTCCTAAAAATAAAACATATATTATATATTAAAAATTATAAGTATATAGGATACTATGAAATGAAATGATCTCTGAAATTAACATTAATTATGTTTCGTTTAATAAGATATTATGTTAACAATCTAATAAAATTTGTGAGATGGTATTTTGAATACCTCACTCGGTATATACAAATGTTATGCAGTTATATAAAAATGAAAATATCAAATAAATGCATACATACATACATACATATATAATATATACATATATATATATATACGTATACGAAAAGATACATTTATATATCCCATGTATTCGGTGAATATATCCTTTTCATTTTCCTTTTCCTCCTCTTCTTCATTTCCTTCCTACTTCTTGCCCCTTCCTACCCCTTTCACTACTTATTCCTTCTTGCCGATAAAGGTCTCCCCCCCGCAAACAATTTCAAACCTGAATCGCGTCTAACCACGAAATATTCCAAACTAACGATAAACAACAAAGAAAGATAAATAGAAATGGAAGGAAATAAAATGAGATTCGTACAGTTTCGATTATCCAAACGAAAGTAATACACGAATGAGAGACATGAATATTACTAAAACAAACAAACAAAATAAAACACTTTTTCTTGATGAAACTATTCGAAGATAGAATAATAGGAAACACGTTTTAACTATTAATTTTGGTGTCTCTCTTTGTTTTTTTTTAAGCTTTCTTTCAGAGTGTTTCAGTGTAATAACAAAATTGTCGTGTTTCCTCCTCCTCCTCCTCATCCCGTTGATCTCAAAACTCGCTCGTAAATTATTTCTCCTAGGGAGTTTCGAGATATCGAAAAATCATGATAGCGTTAGCACGATATCTTGACTCGTGTCCTCCACGTTTCACCCTAAACGATTCCATTTTCCGTCAAGCCGAAAGCGATCAATTATTTCACGACGTGGGCCGAGATCGTGTCGATTCTCGTTTTCCGCTCGATCTGTTTTTCCTCCCCATCCCCCAACCCCACCCAACTCCTCCTCATCCTCCTCCTCTTTCTTCTCTTCCAACTATTCTTCCTTTTCCTCCATTTCACCCCTTAACACCTCCGCTTCTCTTCTTCGATTATTCTTCTTTGTACAAAAAAAAAAACGGTGAATATGAAGGATTTTTTTTTTTTTTTTTTTAAATATAATAATAATAATTTCTTTTTCTCATTTTATTCAACGATCAACAGACATTTTCTATTAATGGACGAATTTCTTTTATTTTCTTTACCCGCGCGAGAAAACGTTTATCGAAATTTTGACGAACCATTTAAAAAAAATAATTAAATGTTATAGAGAGAGAGAGAGAGAGAGAGAGAGAGAATAAACGGAAGAAATTGTGAAAGAAGTATGAATAAAAATATCTTATACGAATAAAAGATATATGTAAAAGAAGTTGAATAATATGAATTGTTCGAATATATAAATTTGTGAGATTTTCTAAAAATAATATTTCATATTAAAATCTACGACATACGATATCAAAAATTCTGACACAAAGTAAAGAAAGAAAATGTAATGAATAATGAACGAATAAAATTAGTGTCAAGTATTTCAAAAACTAACGAAAAGAAATAAAAATAAAAATCAAATATAATATATTTCCACATTGAATTTATAAGAAAATATTTTTATAAGACTAATTTGTAAGAGGAAAAAATAGGAAAAGAAAAAGAAAAGAAAAAAAAAAAAAAGAAAGCAAAATAAGGAAGTCAATACGGATGTAATATCTCGTAAGAAAACTAATCGTAGAAATAGATGAAAGAAAACAAAAAGAAAGAAATAAAGATCAAATTTATCGTTGGGATAAAATAATAAGAGAAAATAAGAGAAAATATAATAACAATAATAATAATAATATTTTTATATAAGAAGAACTAAGGAAGGAAAAAGGGGTTTGTAAAGAAAAAACAAAAAGAAAAAACAAAGAAATAAAATAGAAAAAGAAATGAGAGAAAAATAAAGAGAGAAAGAGTATAAATGAATGAAGTAAGGAAGTCAGGCTGTTTACGATCTTTGGAAGATCGTAAGAAAGAAATTACATGTCGCGTTAGCTGGGTTCCTTCTAAGTAGCTAGCTCGCTAGTTCCTCGTAACATCGGAGTATTTTTCTGTAATTCGTGAAAAGAAGTTGGCAAGTGTGTTAGTCGTAGAAAACGAAGAACGAAAATAGAGAAGAAATGAGAAATGAGAAATGAGAAGTACATAGCTCGAAAAATTTCGAGTCGAGAATCATCTCTTTTTTTCCTTTCTTATTTTCACATTTAAGTAAGTATACCAACGTCATTCGAAAGCTCGCTGTGGAATTACGTAAAAGATGAAAATAGCTAGCTAGCTACCTACCTTCTCGATAAAGTAAAGATGTTGGTAAAGATGAAGGAGTTAAGAAGAAAAAAAACTTAATGGAATAATTTCTTTTTCTTTTTTTTTTTTTTTTTTTAACGCAAATAAATTAAAAAATATTATATATTTGAAAATATTGTCGATAAATTGTATTAGAAATTTTTCACTATTCGTAATATTTGGCTTTTCTTTATTCTAATGTTTAATATCTGAAAAGTGAATTTTTCTCTGTTTTTTTATTTTTTTAATTTAAATATAAAATATTATATATGTTCGTAATTTTTAATAATACTATTATACAGTCTTGTGTGTTTTATTTGAATACACAAATGAAATAATGAGAAAAAATAATAATATTATTTTTTATCAATTATAAACTATTATAAATTAGTTTTTTTTTTTTTTATATTTTACCGTGTGAAATCTTTTTACAAAATAAACGAATTCGCGTCGAACGTTTATTTGTTTCTTTTTTCTTTTTTTTTCTTCTATTTTTTAATAAAATTTCCAGGTCAAGTTGCGCGATTAAACTTAACGAATGAAAGAAAGTCAAGCAGAATTTTGATATTCCGTGATAAAATGGAATAATGGGAGTTGAATAGAAGAAATCTCGGCCGAATAAAATAGAAAAATGACGGATTCGTTTGTTGAAAAGTTAAGGGAAAAGAGGGAGGACTAAGAAATATCAATTTTCACGAATGAGAAGAGGAAGAAAGGACCAACGACGCGATTATGGAATTTCTTATTCGAAATCCACCTCGTCATCATACTCGTCCCTTGTCCTTGTCCTCGTCCTCGTCCTCATCACTCTCCTCTTTTCATTTTTCACATTTTTCTTTTCTTTTTTTCTCAACCCTCTTTCCGGCAAAACGCAAGAAAAAGAAAAAGAAGCTTATTCCAACCGGACGAAACGGGAAATCGCGCGCGAAGGGTGGAATTTAAAAGGAAAAAAGACGAGGACGAGAGTTGGAAAATGAAAAAAAAAAAAAGAAAAAAAAAATTAAGAAGGAAAAAATGACGCGGCATTTCGTTCGTCCGACCTTTGTCTCTCTCTCTCTCTCTCTCTCTCTCTCACACTTTCTTTTTCTTCCTTCTACAAAGAAAAACAGGAATAAAAAATAATAAAAAAGTTGAAAAGCTGATACTTAATATTATTTATCAACGATCCTTTTAATCTGACGATAAAGTTTAAATTTATAAATGTATATTCGAGTATAGTCGAGGATAAGAAAAATATAATAATAAACGTTATGAGCGAATATGTTTTGTAATAATATGTTTTATATATATATATATATGTGTGTGTGTACATATGCGTATGAAATCGAAAGAAATGATGACAGGAAAAGACAGAAAATTCTCATAAAATCATATAAAAGTAATATTCACGTATATACCCAGACGCATATTACATTTTCTACGTAAGAAAATATTGAAAGATAGTTTCTTAGAGTACTACGAATGAGAAACTAAAATAATACAACGGAACGTTGAACTTTACTCGTCCAATTTTTGTCCTCCCTTTTTTTCTTTTTTCTCGAGACGCGTTCATTGAAAAATAATAATAATAATGCAAAATAAAAAACAAGAACCATAAAATAGAAATGTACAACACTCGTCCACTTTTATCTCAACGATTACGATTTAAATCTGTAAATAATTTAAAAAACGCGTATTCACACACACACACACACAAGTATAGTCCAATTCTTTTTTCCTTTTTTCGAAACACGTTCGGTAAGAAAGAAAAAAAAAATATCTAAAATAAAAAAGACCAATTAAACGCAAAATCATTTGAAACGCGTTAATTCTTTTTCAACGTATCTCGAATATATTCTATCTCATGAAACAAAAACAAAAAACAACCCCATATTCAGGAGTTTATCGTCTGGAGGATAAAAAGAACGTTAACGATACGGATATTGAAATATATTCGTTACTCTTTCTTTTTTAGATACATTTATGAAAATAAAAATAAATGTTGACAGTAAAGTACGTAAAAAAGTCGTAAAATCATATAAAAGTAATATACACACACATACATGCGTATACAGCCTATACACAATGCATATTACATTGCCTAGATGGTGAGAAAATATTGAAGGGTATTTTCCAATATGTTTCGAAGAATACAGGGATAAAGAAAAATTGTACCTAGGAAAGAGATTATCGTATCTATATCGATCTACAGGATCTACCTTTTATCAGAGTGATAGTAGCAGTATTTGCTTGTTTCGTGCCTGTAGGAGCTTTAAAAAAGATTTACTACCTTCCCTTATTCTCTCTCTCTCTCTTTCTCACTTACACACATATACACACACACTTACTTTATTTCCTGTTTCCTTATCATCCATTTTTCTTTTCTCCAAGATCCTCGAATAAGACTCATCCTGTTTCTCAATCCTTTCCTTTCTTTTTTTTTTTCTTTTTTTTCTTTTTTTTTAATCCTGTACCTACCTCTCTACTCTCGAAACTTTTTCTTCTTCTTACTCTTCTTTCTTCTCCTCGTTCTTGATTATTGACAAAATCTGCATATTTTAACATTCATTTTCAAATCGTGGCTCGTTTTTATTTAGTCTATCTTGTTGTTTGATCAAGAGAAAATATCTCTTTCCTATTTATTTTCTACCAATAAACGGAAACGAGAGATATTGAAAAAAAAAAAATAAAAAAAGGAGAAAAAAGAACGAGTTGAGTTAGTAAAAGAAATAATTAGTTCTATCTCCGTATGTAAAATATTCTTTGTGAATTCAAATTTTTATTGATATTTTATTAAAAATATTTTTAAAACATATATATATTTCTTTCGTGTATCTTGTATAATATTTATTTGATCGAGTATCCAAATAATATCAAATTCAATTTAATCAAAAAAATAATGACAAATGTATCCTTAAAAAGAATAATAAATAAAAAAAAGAATAACTTACGATTAAAAAATTCGTCTAACGATAAGTTAAAAATTACAAGGAAGATTTAACAAGAACAACCATATCATGTTATTATTTTCGTTTGTCTGACTCAGCAACCTGTAACATTTCTTTCACCTAATTATGACAAGAACGATAACAAGTGTTCGAGAACGTTCGGACAACGTGAATTACTAAAGCTAAAAAGTACTTCCTATATCAGGATGGACAATACTTTAACGACTTTATATGAAATTCGCAATGTAACGTTGGAAAAATGTTGTCGTAATCTTTTGTGACTAAAACTCAATGAAAATCTTTTTCTGATGGTTCTCTTACAACGCGTTCGATCACGATTAATATGTTACAAGATTGGTAGGACGTTAAATATCAATCATCCTGAACGAAAATGAGAGAAGGCACCATCATACTCTACGCCTCTTTTCAACGATTTTACTCTCCTTTTTCTTCTTCTTCTTCTTCTCACAAATAGATTGAATCACAGTTAAGAAATCACAAGACCAGATACCGATTTCAATTTTTCATAGTATATATCTCTATATATACTTGACATTAAATACCAATTTAGATACTCTATAATTTAGATAAACATATACGTAGGTATACTCGCATATTAGATATTTCGAATAATGTTTGCAAAATATATATATTAAATCGTTCCAGAAGTGATTTAGTTTATCATTGGTAAATATTTAACGATTTGTTTCTTTTTTTCAATATTCAAAATCCATAAACTAGAATACAACACGTATACCTTAAATTAGACACACGTATCGTATTTTAAACAAAATATTCGTTTGCAAATGCAACGATATAAATTATTCACAAAAAAAAAAACACTTATTGTAATATATTTAGGTAGTGTTTAATATTAGAAAATAATTCTTTTAAAAATATATAATTAATATTTTTTACAAATACAGAATGATATAAAATGTTTCAAAAATATATACATATATACCTATACTTAGGTGTTCATCTTATGGAGAAATGATTAACGTGCCTTTGCTATTGGTAATATAAGACTGATAATTACTTTCCATCCTATAATACACCTGTCCTTACAACTCTCTCCTACTTACACGATTACTTTTCTTATACATATATATTTTTTTCTTTCTTTCTTTCTTTTTTTTAACATCACGATAACGGGGATATCAATTAACCGTCTATGTAATAACCAACAATTACTATACAATCTTGAAGTATCTAATTAAAACTAACTTATACGTATCCTTCTTCTAACGTAATTACAATTTCTACTATATATATACATACGTACGAAGAATATTATACACGTATAACTAATTAAATGATAATATTAAAAATGTCCAATTTTCTAAACTGGTAGAATGATATTTCAATTTAAACGAGAGTTTCTCTCTCTATCTCTCTTTCTCTCTCTCTCTTTCTCTCTTGAAAGTTTAACGAGATACGAATGATCGATTCCAGACACGCGTTACCGTATTAAGAAAGAAATTAGTGCCTTCCATTCCGCTTATTACGACAGCGTTCTGGCGCCATTTTGACGAGTAATGCGTTTCAACTTGTCTCGCAGTGAACGGATTTCTTTGTCGGCCAATTATAACGAACGATTCTAGCAGTAAAATGATTATAGAAATTATTTGACCGATACCCCGTTCGTTCGTTCGTTTATTTTTTAACATGTTATCGAAAATTATCGAATAACGCGAAGATCTCGTTTCATTTTTTACTACGTTCGTAAATGGTAATTAACCATTTGATTGCTATGAACGCATATACGTGTTTATCGTTATGAATGTTAAATAATATTAATGTTGGTTTGTGCTTATTGATTATTTGTTTTGTATCTTGTCATATGAAAATTATATTATATATATATATATATATATATATATATATATA
>NW_014569575.1:360577-364124 GCF_001313835.1 Polistes canadensis
ACTGAAACAATTAAAATAGATTTTTTTTTAGGAATAAACTTGGATGATTAACTTCCATAAACAATTCCTTTAATAATAATAATAATAATAATAATAATAATAATAATAATAATAATATTTATTACTATTATAATATTTAATAATATAGTGATATATATATAGAGATACGCGATAAGATCTTAATTACAAAGCTGCGAAAGGCAAACGTTAATTGTCGTTTAAGTTGATTACAGTGTAGGCGTTCCGATCGATTCGTTCGCACGAAGCGGTCGAGTTATCGTCGAATCATCGAACAACGTGTAATAGTATTTTAGCCTACTTTCCTGTAAATCACTTTTTACCCACGCTCTTCTATCGATCGTGATTAACACTCTTATTACTTTTACAATTTATCACAATTTTATATACTTCGTAATCCTAACACGAGAAGCATTTACAATACGCGCATGTGTAAGATATTATTTATTCAATATTTACTACGATTAAACATAATTTAATAATATTCCTGTGTTATAACTAATATTGTAAATAATATTGGAAAATATTTATTTAGAAACAAAAATTTATGCAATACATTTTGTTAATATCCTTAATATATTATCACAAAATAATATTATTAATAAAATAAATATATATAATATTTTATACAAAAGTGTGGTGATATAAAATATAATATAATATATATATATATATATATTTATAATAAAGATGTTTGTAGTATAATTACAAAATTTGTAAAATATTTAACCTGAAAATATATATCAAACAAATGCAGTAGAGTAATACAAAACATCATTAAGTAAACGATAACGATTGAAGAAGAAACATTGAGTATCGAGAATGGTGATAAACACATATATCGATTAACCATAATTCTCATGGTCAACGATGCGGTGACGTGGTGGATGCGTCCACGGCAATAAACGTTTGATGGATCGACCCATGGGTTCGATTGACCGGTGGTCAATCTTTTGATGAGAATAGTTCGGAGAAAATTATTTTTATAAAAAAAAAAAAAAAGGAAAATATGTACGTGTTAATCAGAACAACTAATAGCAATAACAGCAGCAGCTGTAACACCAAAATACTAATATCAACAGTAATATTACAGCAACACCATAGAAACTATTCTACTTATACATCATATTGCATATTACTATGGATCGATCGAAAGCTTAGAATTTTCGATAAACCCTTACCCCAACCGTATGATCTTATTGATCCCGATGAGAAAGTACCTAATACAATATGTTTCGGTAAACAATATTGAAACTACGTGAGAGAGAGAAATAGAGAGAGAGAGAGAGAGAGAGAGAGAGAGAACCATCTCCTATTCCTCCGAGAGGAAATTAATTAATCACGTTATAATCAAGATAAAATGCGACTGCGATAAGTTCGGATATTCTGTCTTGTTTTTATTTTATGTATTTTGTTCTTTTCTTTTCTTTTCTTTTTTTTTTCTTCAATTACATAATTACGCGTCTCGTAACGCGAAAATATATTCTTTAAAAAATATGCTACAATTTGGGAATAATTAATTAACCGAGTGATAGAAATAAAAAAAGTTTTACTTTTAATTATAGTAAGAGAAAATTGAATTAAAAAAATAATAATATTAATAATAATTAACGAGAAATAATAAATCAACTGGATAAACGAGAAATTGATAAACGAAATTTAAAAACAAAAAGAAAAAAAAAATACACATGCGGGTGGGTTGAAAAGTTATGAGCCAACGACAAACACCATTGAAAAGAACAAATCGAAAATTATCAAATTATTTAACTTCTAATCTCTCGAATAAAATTATAAAATAATATCGACGAAAAATTGTCATCGATAAAAAAATATATCGATTGAAATTCGTGATTGATCAAAGGGGAAAAATTGTTAAATTAAAGTTTCTCGTTTGTTTCTCAAAGAGACAAACAGAAGTATACTATTCGAGTATAGTAGGGGGTCAAAAGGTGAGACTCCTTTTCGTGAGATCTCACACCAACTGACCGACCACCCATTTTGATCACTACCTTTCTCTACTCTACCCACTCACCTATTCTTTCTCTCTCTTTTTTTTTTTTCTTTTTTCTACCTTTTCTCTTCAATTCATGAATATTCAAAGACACGAAGAAGACTTTCGGCTTTTCGTTACTGTCCGGTAGCTATCGAAAGCAACACACCATCACCACCATTACCATCACCGTCACCATACCAACATAAAAAACATTTGTCACATTAATAATAAAAATCTTTGATCTATTAAGATGAAAAACAAAAGTTCCTACGTTTACTTTAAAATTGTACAACGAATTGTGTTCTCGTTAAGAAAATTAATATACTTTGGAATATATTAATTTAAAAAAAAAAAACAGAAAACAATCCACGAAACTTCGGTTAATCCTTTAATAAATCGAGAAAAAAAAAGCACGTTATCATTTATTTCGATTTTATCTTTATAGAGATTACCGATGAGACACGATTGGAAAAAGAAAAAAACAAGAAGAGAAGAGAAAAAAACAAAATGAAAAACGTATAGGACAAACGGAACAAGAAAGAAAGAAAGAAAGAAAGATATAAATAAAGAGTGAGAGATAGGGAAGATCTATTTGATATCATTTTCTCTCGATTACGATCCGAACGAATTTTACCGAGCGTATTTTTCCAACGTAGTGACTCGATATTCTCCACTAGAGAATATATAACTACGTTATACGACTTCACGATGTCTACGCGATGAGGCTCGCTTTTCACTTAATCGTTCTCATATTTCCTCTTCCTTATGAAAAATTGCTGATTTTTATCATAGGATGGTACGTGAGTCTAAGGGAGAAAGGATAGAAATAAAAAAGAAAAAAAAAATAGAAAGATGAGAGGAAGAAGGTGGGAGAGGATTGTGGGGGGCCAAGAGGAGGAGGAAAGGGGAAAGGGGAAGGGGGGAAATGATATGTACGTTGAATGCCGATCGACCATATTCTCTCTTCAAGACTTCGGTATACATTTTTTTTTCTTTCTTTTTAAAGAGAAGCATAAGAGTTTTTTGAATTGTCGAGAAAAATTGGAAGTTACAGTTGAAAGAATATCGAAAGAATGAATGGATGGCATGCAAAAGATCGTTTTCTCTATCCCCCCCCCCTCTCCCGCCCCCAATCCACCACTGTTTCCATTCCTTTCGAATGTGCTTTTCGTTCTTTATTTTTCTACTTGTTTCTATCGATTATCTCTATATACTGATAAGAAATGTGTGTATACTTTATTTATTTTATATCTTTCATATCTCGTGGTTTATCTTTCGTCAAATTTTTGTCGACAAAATTTGCAATTCTATCCGAATGGTGTGTGTGTGCGTGTGTGGGTTTGTTTATATATAATAATAAATTAATAAATTTTGAAATAATTTATATTATGTAACGCACGAATCGTATTAGAAAGGTGGTGGCTAACTTTTGTATGGAATGAAATTTACTGAGAGGGGGCAGAAGAGGATTACCGTTGGATCTTAACGAGCGCAATGATGTTCCTTTCTTTTTTTTTTTTTTTTTTTTTTTTTTTT
>NW_014569575.1:364464-383425 GCF_001313835.1 Polistes canadensis
AAAAAAAAAAAAATAAGAAAAATAAAAAAAAAAAAGGGAAGTAAAAGTAGAGAAGAAAGTAGAAGTAAAGGTAAAAGAAGAAGCGGAAGAAGAAGAGCACAAGGGTGGTTAAAGGAAAAAAAAACTAGGGAAAAAAACTAGGGAAAAAACTAGGAAAAAAAAAATCGTGGAAAAGAAAGAAAGTACTCTATCTCGAACGAGATTACTTTTGGCTCTTTTTGTTTTATTTTGTTTTGTTTTGTTCTTATTTTTTTTTTTTTGTTTTTTTGTTTTTATTTTTCGCATTTGGGTCGTCGAAAATCCGTTTCGAGGAATCAGAAACTTTTCCGTCGTTAATCGTGGCAAAGAGAAAGGGAAAAAGGGGCCGTTCGGACTCGTTTCGAGTACGGGGATCATTTTTAAAACCGAGGTTAATGACACACCGATCCGAGAAAAGACACGAATAGGATTCGCAAACTAACTTGAAATTTCTTTAAGATTATCATAGTTTTTCTGGATAGTAATAAACCAAGAAAAAAAATATTATTAAAATATATGAACACACACAAAAATAAAACTACGGATTTATAATTTAAAAACTCATCTCTTTAGCTATCCTTCTCTCCAAAAATAATCCGTATACATTTTCAAACATTTTCGAAAACTTCTGGTTTCGTGAATACGATGAATTAAACTAAATTGAGAATTATATTTAATAACAAACAAAATAATCGCCTACGTATTTTAATACATTACAAAATTTAATGTTCTGTGTAATGTTAATTGTTCTGAATCGTAAGAAAAATTACATACGTTTAGTATGTATATTTGTTCAAATATTTACATGACAAATTCATCGAATTATTAAACGATTAAACAAAGAAATTATAATTAACCATAACAAACCTATTTCGAAATATTTCTTATCATTTTAATTCCTATATCAAACGATTTGAAACATACCACACCCCCTCTCCTCACCCCACCCGATTCGTCATTAAAACAATAAAATTCATATCCTTAAAAAATACAATTCATTCGAATCATATTATTCTCAAATCAAATAAATAACTAATAATAACAAACAAAAAAGGTAAAACAATCTGAATTTAATACACGCGCGAAAAAATAAATTATCGAAATAAAATATTATAATATATCACTATATACTAATTGTTAGGATTAGATTCGTCAAAATTCGACGATTGGTTTAAAAACCAATGCAAAGTTGTTTCGCGTAATGCCAATTTGCGAAAACGCGCAGAAAAAGGGTGGGAGGGCGGCGGGGGTCTGAGGGCTGAGGGGGAAAAGGATAAAGAAGTCGTGTAACTAGCGGTGAGATCAAACGTAACAAAGATAACGGGGTTCATGAAGGGGGAGGGAAAGGGGGGTGGCAGAGAGTTGGATACACGAGTGTGTAACACGTCGACGATGAATCCGTCGAACGAACCAGTTTCGACGAATTGACATCGGTGTTTCATCTCTCTCTTTCTCTCTTTGGGGATTCCATGGTACAAAGCGTTCTGTGTTCGTAGTGAAACCTTCGGAGCAGAGGTTCTCTCTCATAAATCCGGGCCTCCACCCCCCCCCGCCCTACACCCCACACGTCCTATCTTTTCTCATCCTCCTAACAGTTCGTCTCCGAATCCTTCCGCTTAGGGTTTCTCGTGTCATCGTCGGCCCTTTTGATCCGGTCGCGTTGCTAAATCTGCTGTGCACTCTGAACATGATATCACGATCAATCCTCCACTCGTGCCGAATTATCCGAGATAAGAGAAAAAAAAAAGGGAAAGAAAAGGAGACATAGAGAGAGAGAGATAAATATGCAAAAATGTTAAATTATTTTTATTAGTTTAATTAAAATAATACGCGAAAGTGAGAAATTGATTTATCGTTAATTAAAATGAAATAATAATAACAATCGTAGGGATAGGATTTTGTTATATATGTATATATATATTTATTTTATATATAATATTTCGATGAATTTGTTTACATCTTCGAGTAAAGTTACTTTTTAAATTAATTTGAATCAAGAATCATAATTAAATTAAAATAATATTATCTTCAAGATAAGGCAACATTTTATATTTTTCTTACAATTAATGTTACATATATTAAATTGAAGTAGAAATAAGGTATTGTCTTATAGAGTTTTGATAAAATTATATCCCATGAAAAAAAAAAAAGAAAAAAAAACGATCGAAATCACATTTACTTTTTAAATATATTTTACATAGGAGATAAACAACAAAATTTATCTCTAAATTGTTAAGAGAAGAAAAACAAATATATATATATATAATATATTATAATATTAGAATAAAATTGTCCTAGCACAACGTGATTCGATGCGACCAACATCGATCGAATATGAAAAAGATTAAGAAGTAGAAAAAAAAAAAAAAAAAAAAAAAAAAAAGAAAAAAAAACTATAAAGAAAAGGATGGAAGGTCAGGTTCGAGAAGAAACTCGGCTTCCTTTGAAGGCAACGAACACGTCGTATGCTCTCTCGCGAATGGAATGCTACGACCCTACGACCCTCTTTAAGAAGAAGAGTCTCGATGAGTGCGCACTCTCTTCAGACAAGAGAAAAAGAGAAAGATATAGAAAATAAAAATAAAAATAAAAACAACAACAACAACAACGGTAACAACTAAAAAGACCAATCCGGAAGTGTATCGACTTCTACTCGTCGTGAGATCCCATTGTGGTGTTTTAACGAGCAACGTGATTATCATCATGGGAAATAAAATAAGATCCTATATAACGATGTTTCTTATTAAATTTGAATTACAAGAATGGCCATTATAAATCTTTAATTTTGTCTTTTCTTTTGTTTTATTTGTTTTTTTTTTTTTTTAATTCAATGTAACCATTTTCAATTGTAATTTTTTACAAAGACTTTAAATGTTAGATACGAAATTCTTTTTTTTGTCTTTTTGAAATGTTATATTATATATTTTACACGTGTTACATACAATATTTATAATAAATTGTTATTTATATGTCTTTTTTATATGATATAAAAATTAGTTTATCCTATTATCTCTAATAACACGTTTAAATCTATAACAAGAATATATTTACTTGAAGATGAAGAAAAGAAAAAAGGTATAACATGAAAAGTATGATCTAATTATAACGAATTTAATTAAAAACACTTTTTAAATAGAATACTCGTTGAAATTCCAACAACGGTAGCGATTAACTCTCAACTCTAACGTTACGGAATGTCGTTGATAAAATCGATCGATCTTATCTCCAGTAAAAGATCTAAGGAACGAAATAAAGAGAAAAAGAGAGAGAGAGAGAGAGTGAGAGTGAGAGAGAGAAAGAGAGAGAGAGAGAGAGAGAGTGAGAGAGAGAGAGAGATATTTGATGCGAGTAAAATGGCGAAGGTCGAAAGGGCCGCAAGCCTTTTAAACTCAAAGAAGGTGAAGAGATAACTCATACATATACGAGATTTTCTATAGTTGTGATAAAAGCACAAGGATTTTTCCAGATAACCGCATCTTTATAATATGAAAGAACTCGAATAAGTGATTGACTATAAATGCTATCATTCCCCTTTTTATTAAAAATATATTATTATTAAAAAGTATATAATATTGATAATTTTTAATAATACTAATCCATTTATAATATATCCATATATATATATGTTACCGTCAAAGCCGGAAATCAGTCATTGCTAGTAATTCCTCGGCATTACTATGAATGCAAAGAGCCTTCAGACAAGGTCGGAAATTGAAAAATTCTTCCACTTTTTCCTAAGCATCGAACATAATACTTTGATATTCTATAGAATATCAAATTACTATGTATTGTATGCATATATATTTAATATATTATACATAATAATTTTCAATAATATTTTCTTTATACAAACGGAAAAGTAAATTAAATCATAAATAAACAAATTATTATAGGTTACAATTATAGTGAAATGATTTCCTAAATTTACTGACCATGAGTGTATAATATCGATACAATAATATCGATTAGCGTGCACGTGAAACTAACATCTGTTCATCCATTAACTAATGCTAATTCGAACATTCAACCATATATTTATGTTTCATATATACATGTATGTACATGTATACATGTGAGCATTGAAACGGTTAATCATAATCTTCCCTATAAATCACCCAATTAAATACCTGTCTTGTGCTTTATCCAAATAACGTATTACAATTACATTCATTCTATTAAATTATTTTATTCTTGTATATATATCATTAAGTATAAATAAAAAGAAAAACGAGATTGTTAATTAAAAATAAGAAAAGAAAACATTCGTTCTATATTTTAAATTAGAAAATCTAGAAAAATATTAAAATCGGATTGTGCAATTGCGTTCCTGAGTTATTTTAAAAATCGATTATCAATTCTTTTTCTCTCTAGTTTTGTTTTAAAAGATAAATAATTTATTTTTATTTAATTGCAAAACTCTCAAAGTGGATCTTAATACGAATAAATTGAAATATATTCGCATAGAATTAGAACACGTTTGCAGTGAATTTCCGAGTGAATTTATTTCAATGAAAATTTAATAAATGTCTACAAACTTTCAATTTACCTTGTACAACAATAGACCATTATCATACAACCAGAACAATAATCAAATATATATATTTTACTAAATTAAATTAATTTTCTACATTATAAAATAGTACAATTTATTTAATCGTAAAACAAATGAAAATATATCATTTCGATTATCTCTTCATTACAAAATTATAAAATGTGCATTAAACAAAAAACGGAAAAACAAAGAAAAAGAATCTAATTAACAACGAAATGTATAGAATTCTAAAAAAAAGAAACATTTTTTAACACAACAGCCACAGAGTAAAATTAGTAATAGTAACGGAATCAACAAAACCCTTTCGATAGCCCTTTCTTTTACTTTCTCCTTCAAACTTAATACGAACACACGTAACGCGTACACGAACACATGTAAGTAATACTTGTTACGGTGCAGAATTGCAGCTGGAGAGAAATGATGTTGGTGGTGAACATTGAAGGGGGGGGGGTGGTCAGGGATGGGGTAGGGACAGAGGACAAGTGGGGGGTTGTGGGGGTAGGGACGAAAAGAAATGTCTCGGTTGTCGAACGCAGCTACGGCACGCGAGACACCGACTATAAATCACAACGAAATTCCCTTTCCCTTTAAAGATCCTAGCCGGCCTTCTTTACGAGAATGAAGTAAGGAAAAAGAAAAACGAAAAAGAAGATGAAGAGAAAAAAATAAATAAAAGGGAAAAAACAAACTTGTAGGTAGGAAGGAAGGAAGGAAGGAAGGAAGGGTTTCGCGTAACGGGTCGTTTTCTTTTCAAAAGGGTCCTCACACGAAGAAGGGCCCCCAGGGAGGTGTCGCACGAGCTACGAAAGAGCAATTCGTCATCGTTCCCCAACAACCTTTTTCCTGGCTCCGATGCTTCCAACCAGCATCGAAGATATCTACCAACTACCTCCCTTCCCCTTCACCGTTCACCCTTCACCCTTCACCCTTTACCTATCTCCTTTCTTCTTCTCGCTATTCCGTCCATCTTATTCGACGTTGAAACGAACGAATAGACTCGCGGTTTAAATCTTCCAATATATTACACACACACACACACACATACACATACACTATTTTCATGTATTCTCAAAAGCTTTTTTCCTATCATTTATCTTTTTCTTTTATTTCTCTACGTTATAGTGATATTGATATTTTATATAAATATAATTTTTATATTATCTACACCGTTATATAATATATATATTGTAAGAATGATTATAATTAAATGAAATGTAAAAATAATAATATAAAAATAATATCAAATTTATTTCATATTATCTCACACACATTGAATATATATATAATATTTTATAATATTATTTATATTATTACTATTTAGTTTTGTTTTTGTCTTCTTTTCTTATTTAACGATAATATCGAATGCAATTTTATATACATAAAATTATATATATATATATTATTATTCGATAAGAAAAATATTTTTTACGAACGATAATGTACAAAACATATTTACAATATTTCGATATTTCTTATCAAACCATTACGAATATTATAAAGTATCGTACGAATGATGATCAAAATATTCGTTTACTATCTTTTCTTTTATACATTTTAAACAGAAAGAAAAAAAGAGAGAAATAGAGAAAGAGAGAGAGAGAGATAGAGATGTAACATTTACTTTTATCTCAACTCTCATTTATGTACCTTTTCCTTTTCCCTTTTTTCATTTTTATATATGAATTTCGTGTCCCCGTTAAGGACTACTCCCCCACTAGAAAGGAAATCCGGAGTTTATGACTCTCATTCTCTCTCTCTCTCTCTCTCTCTCTTTCTCTTTATTTCTCACACTAACTCTCACTTTCTCTTTTTATCTTTTCTCTGTGGTTGATACGAGAGAATCCACAAGCGGTTAAAGCCCGTCCATCAGGATGAATCGCAGAAAGGCTCAATGAAAAAGCTTAGAACCGGATTTTAAATGTTTGCGCTCGCCTACACAAATACCTTCTATTCGCGAATGCATCTCGAAAAAAAAATATTTTCTCTCTCTCACTCTCTCTCTCTCTCTCTCTCTCTCTCTCTTTCTTTCTCTCTCTCTCTCTCTCTCTCTCTCTTTTTCTCATTCTTTCTTTCTCTCTCTGTCTGTTATTTACTTTTTATTTCATCCATAGTTAACGTATACACACACACGTATATATATATATGTATTATATACGACTTTTAGTCGATTAAAATTGACAATTATATTTCTTTCCTCTACGAAACGTAATTTCTATCTCATTTAATATGCATTGAGTTATATAAAAAAAAAAGAAAGAAAATCTATTTAGTTTAATACAATCCTTTTTAAAGCTACGAGTATTTCTTTTTTTCTCCCCCCTCCTCGCAGAATATAAAAATGAACGTTAAAGAATTTCCTGCTAAAAATAAATGAAATAGTTCCAACGTTTTCGTCTACCACCGTTTTGATTAGTTCATTCGAGAATGAAAATTATGATAAATCGGGAAAAATGAATTCTGAAATGAGAATATATTCCAAGGGAGTAATACGATGGTCTCGATAATTTTCTATATTCATTAAATAGAAATTTGATCGTTTCAACGATCCACACGTAAAAAGATTTATTGTATTTTCTTTAATTCATTAAAAACAAATATGCATCGGTAAATTAAAGTTTTATTATTATTATTATATCTAATATATTTCTTGTATTAAAATATGAAAACTTAAAACACGTTGAATGTCATGGGTGTCATCGGTGAACTCCATTCCCCCCAATCCAATATAAAAATCATTTGTGTAGAATAATTATTAATAATAATAATAATATAACTGATTATATTTATATATATATATAAAAAGAAAAGAAGAAAAAATTATTACTTTCACACTGTCTCGTGATAAAGAAAAAAATAACGTGTTATAAATAAAAAGAACGGAATATACGATATAAATAAGTTGAAATTATTAGGATCCTTGTAGAAAAGGTCAAGCAAATAATAATTTCATTCGGGATGCCCTTGGAGGTCTTTGTTCGAGTACAATTTGCTTAAATAATCGTCGGAAAGCTTGGACAATGGCAGTCATAATTATTCCAACTTACCTAAAAGTACGCACTCGGGTACGGGATGATCCCAACCGTTCACCGTACAAGTGGCTACCTTGTGTCCTTTTAGTCTGCGACCTTCCTCGCAGGAATATACGGTCTGTAGAGTACCGTCTTCGAGGACCCTTTCTCGTACCGCACCCCATTGTGGTGGTTGTACCAAAGGACAATTTCCCAACACACCTGAAAACAACCAACGGACTGAGACCATGTAATCTACGTATAATACAATAGACTGAATTATATTTAATACAAACAAACATTTTATTCGACGTTAAATTATTTTATAATTATTTTCAACAATATAACTATACTATAAAAATCAAAATTACAATTAAATTTCATTTTGATATTAAAGATACACACATACAAATTATTTAATTTTTAATACATCAAATATATCAAATAAATTATATTATAAATTATATATATTTATATTATAAATTAATTATTATTTACAAAACAAAAAAGCAAATTATTTACGTGAGATATTAATTGATGATATCAATTAATTTATTATTAAACTTTGTGACCCTCGACGTGTGATTCTGTTATATCAAAAATCACGTTAGAGTAACCAGAAAGGAAAAGGGATAAAATGAAAACGAAGGGGAAGAAAAGGAGAGGGGATGGACATAAAAAAAAAAAAAAGAATTGAGACAAAGGATCAAGCAACGTGTTCTGGCACCACGAGGGGTCCTGCTCGCACGTGGGAGATGGACGCGGTCAGATTAAAATTTAATAATCCTGCGGTAACATAATATTCCCCACCCGCTGTGTCAACCATTACCACCAAAACCAGTATCACCACTGTTATATCCTGATCAACTGATGCCAAGTAAAAGGGCAAAGGTTCCTAATCGGTTCAACCGAAAATATTTTACGTCGTTGTGTGACGTTAAATTATCGAATCAATTCTTTCAACGAAAATATTTCCCTATTTAATATAATTTATATTCATTAATATTTTTATATAATTTATAATAATAAATGTGTCTTAATTTTTCCAATCAACATAAAAAAAAAAAGGAAGTAAAATAATCCGATTAAATTTTATTCCAAAAAATCAAACTATCCTAAATTTTTTTAATTTTACCTTAAAACGTAAAATCGTTTAACTCGATTAAATTACACACATCGCATAAAAATATATTCATTGATTTTGTTTTGTCCAATCAAAACGTTCGAGTTATTCAAAATTATCTGATAATATAATATTCGTTAAGGGGAAGGGGAAAAAAAAAGAAAGAAAGTAGTATTTAGATATTTTTTTTCTTTTTTCTAATTTGTTCCAAGTTGTGTTACGTACGAAGTACTACAAACGTAAAACCAGAAAAAAAACTGATACTAACGTTGTTATATCGTATAATACAAATTAGTGTACACGTCTGGGCCCTTATCTGAACGACGGTTAGAAGTCAGATGGATTAATTTCCGATACGAATCGGTAGTGGAAATTTTTGATGATGAATACAGGACACGTTGAGAGAGAAAACTAAATGGTATGCGTATATATATACATATATGTAGAAGTAAACAGATAGGCGTGTCTCTTTTTCCACTCGTATCTGAATAAACTCGATTGAAACGAGAAAGTCAAGACTCGGGGTATACACATTGATTAGAAAACACCATACGAATCGTAGGATGGACGAACGATTCGTGTTTTTCCTTTTTTTTTTTTTTTTCGTTGTTTCGTTTATTTGTATGTTCGTTCGTTCGTTCCTTTCTTTTTTTGGATTCTCGTTTTTTTTTTGTTTTCCTTTCCTTCTTTTTTTCTTTCTTTCGATTGACGTCACCGATAAATCCGCTAATTGCCACCCCCAACGTAGTAGTAATAGTAGTAGTAGAAGAAGATGGGGTACGTATTGTGTATCGAAAATATAAATTGCCGAGACGATTCTAGAGCAGTACTTCGAAAGAACATTAAAGTTAAAGATTTATATGCGTTAGCCAATAACTCGGTCGTTTGAATTTTATTGCCAAAAAGAGACCCTCGTAGAAAATCCTTTATGAACGATTCATAAACTTATTTCAAATCGGTACAATTTTATGTATACACGTGTATAATGTTTACCAATAAGTAATATTAAAATTACCAAAAATAAATGGTAACATTTTTATATTCAATGTTTTACTCGATTAAATATTACATAGTGTTAATTTACATGAATTTTTTTTTCAGTAATATATAATACCAAAAAGATATTAAATGTATTTATTAAAAAATGTTTGGGGAGAGGAACCACGAGAATAATAAAACTTTTATTATTTTTTTTTAAATCAAAGTGTATGAATTTTTGATCGAAATTCTATTTTAGATTTGACGATTCTTCAACACACTCGCATCTTTTATATAAAATAATATATATACAAACAAATTATTTATATTTACTTAGATATTAAAATGCAAGATATGAAATATTTATTTAGTAAGAAATTTCTAGTGTGTATTTTGTTTAAAATATAAATTACTACTAATTTCCTATATTACTTATCGATTAACCTAGTATATATATATATATATATATATATATATATTGTTCTTTTCTTTAACATTAGAGAAAATTGTTCGATTAAAATGGTTAGACGTTAATTTCCGCATTACGTCGCTGTAAATTAGTAACGGAATTAAGTGCGGCGGTAGACGTACGTACGATATTCCCCCGTTGGAGATAAGGTCAGAAAATTTCACGCAGATCGTTTCTATCTCGTAAAGATTTCCTAGGAAGCTTAAAAATAACGTTGTATCTTTATAAATCATTCTCACGATCTCAAATTAAAAACCTATATATACATACATACATACATACATAAATATATATAAATAATACTCATATTTAATTTATAAGATATTTGTACAGAGATAAAAGAAAAAAGAAACATGGCATCGTGTCGATTGTTCATAATCAAATTTATTGGAATTATAAGAAAGGAAAAAATTTTCTATTATCTCTCTCAGTAGATTATATAAAATGCGAAAGATTAATCGTAGGAAACGTTCTTTGCTTTAGTGCAATTTAGCGAAGAAAACGTAACCTATAAATCGTTAACTTGCCAGACAAAGTTATCGTAGTAATTTTTCGTTAAGACTATAGGTATACCGGCATCTACCAGATATTTTTCCTTTTCTCTAAGGAATACTATCTTTTACTTCTTCATCTTCATCTTCTTCTTCCTTTTCAACTTCCTCTGTCTCCTTCCTTCCTCCCTCCACCCCTCTTCTTCTTCTACTCCTACTCATTTCATTTTATTTCTACAATTCTCTTACTTGTTTAAAAGAGAGAGAAAAAAAAAAATAACTTCAAAAATATTTACTTACGGTTTCTGAAATAAAACGAGAACACCAGTGATGCGTTTAGTTAACATCTGTGTAAGATCTTTCAAAATGCTTACAGAAGGGCAAGAAAGAGTAACGAGTCGTTCAAAAGAAAATATCTTTTCAAATTAATTGCCAAACGAACGTATGTTAATGTTATAAAAAAAAGAAAGAACAAGAAAATTATCCTAAAAAGATAAATTCAACTGAAGATAACAAAACCGGAACCAAAAAAAAAAGATAATAAATTGAAATAAAACTATATATATAGATATATATACATATATACATACATTAACGTATTAATCATTCTATATCCAGTTAATTAATAGTTAGATCTGGTTACAAGAGAACAACAATGGAAATGCAACACAATGCTGCTTGTTTTATATTACCTTTTAGAATATTTCATTCACCATTGAATCTCGTTATTCATTCCTGCGCAGCAGATAAATACAGAAACAAAAAAGAAAAAAAGAAAAAAAAGGGACGGTTGGGCGAAGGGGGTACAAAAGAAGAAAAAAAAAAAAAAAGGAAAGTATCAAAGCTATCGAAAATCGATGATCCGAAGGAAGAAGCTGTTAAATTCAAAAGGAATAATTATAGCAGACTCTTTAGAGACGTTGGAAATGGTGAATGAATCTACCTATACAAACTCAAAACATAGAGAACACAGACAAGAGGAAGAGTGAGAAAGAAAAGGGCAGGTAAATGTATGTACTGTACATACATTGAAAAACGAGCATGAAATACCAAGCTACTGCATAGGATTGCAAAAGGGCTGTTTAAAGGGCTCGTCTGTGTATATCGTTGTTTGTAGCATTTCCAAACGGAGCCTCGAAATTAATCGTAGAAAAGCAGAGGACGGCTCCGTCCAGTTCGATGTTGAATATAATCTACTGGGTGAAACACACATTTTAATAAACGTTCCACCTACGAATAATCTTATGGTTATAACTTATTGTTTCTTTTTTTGTTTTTTATTATTATACTATTCAATAAATTTCAATATAAACGTATCATATTATTTTCGTTTTATTTTTAAATGAACGAACACATTATTTTTATACCGTCATACGTATCTCTCGTTGAATATACATTAATTTATAATATAAATTATAAATAAAAAATATATAAATAATATACATTATATTAATTATATTTATATTTATAAAAATATATAAATAAATACAATTGTTTTTTTTTTTTTTTAAGTAAAATCTCTTTATTAGAAACTTTACGATTTGAAACTCGATGAAATGGAAATGAAGAAACGATGTTAAAAAGAGACAAACATATAGACCTATAGGATTTACATACTACTTGCCACATAATAAATATATCATATTCTCTCTCTCTATGTTTCTTAGTCTTCTGTTAACCCATTTTTATTTTTCCCTTTTTCTTTAATTCTTTATTGTTTTCTAATTCTATATATTTATCAATTTCACTTTCTGTTTTCCGATCTCGAGTCTCTTTGTTTCTCCTAGAGTAAAAATTTCTTTTATTTCTTTATATGGTCATTTTGAGCAGTTTCTCGTGGCTTCGATAGATATCTCTCTATTTCTCCGAGCATTCTCGCATAAGTTACGCGTTATTAAACCTCCATAGAGTCGAGATAGGCTGGCAGCAGCAACCCTCTCTTAAACGTGGTGGAACGGACGCGAGCGTGCACGTTTCCCGAGGTGAAATATTTTACGATCGGGAACGGGGAACACTACCGAGCTCTCCCTACCTACAGCCACCAAAGATTTATGCGTTGTGTGTTACCTATATATATGTATATGTATATATATATATATATATATATATATATATATATGTAGGTATATATATATATATGTATATATACCTAATACCAAGCCTCGGGATGCGGTTTTCGTTTCGTGCGAATCCGAACGACACACGCCAGAAAAAATGACTTCCCGGTTCATTCGCTGAATTTTCTCTTCTAGCTTTCGAACTCGCATCTATCTATCGATTTATCTATCTATCTATAGATCGATCGATCGATAAATAAATCCAATTTATTCTCTTTTATCCTAAATTTCATTTTTTTTTCCCCCCCGACAAATTATCTTTCGCTAATTCAATTTATTTATTTTATGTATTTTTTTTTTTTAAAGAGAAAGAAAGTAAAAAATGAACTTTCTATCATAAATGCATTTTTTTCTTCTCTTTCTGTCTCTCTCTCTCTCCCTTTCGAAAGGTTTGAATTTATTTTTAATTGCTGTATAGAGAAGTTATGATTTCCCATTGAAAATTATTTGAACGAAACTCACAAAATGTTAGAAGAGAACACGATCAAATATCATCCCGTCGTATAACCGAACCGATGTTAATCAAATCTGTTTTGGTAAAGCAAATAGATGGCTTGCAATGTCACCGATGCTCGTACCTGATCGAATAACCCAGATCGAATATAGGAGCTTTTCCCTATGACATAGACTAACACTCATCTTTGATATCGCTTCTACAAAGCTACCTTATCCCAGTACATAGATACATTGATATAATGTTACATACATACTGATAATAGTATAGACGAATATTCAAGTTTCATAGAACGTTAATATTTCGTTTAATGTTAAATTGTAATTGACAATTTTTTCAAACGAAACTTTGTAGGTAATTAAATAGGTATAGTTGTGTAACGATAACATTTTTTATGAAACATAGTGAAAATAAAGTGAAATGGTACCTACTAGTTGTATAATACAATTATGAAAGATATTAGTATTGTGTATGTGCGTGTGTGCGTATGAGATACGTCTAATAATAAGTAAAACCATAGAATGTGAGTTCAACGTACAATTCTATGGAAAATCTACCGTTAGACTGACCCATTGTCATCAATGATAGTCAGTTAACTCTTAAAGTAGGTCTTCTTTAAATTTGACTTACATACGAAAGTATAGAATGACACATACATAGCTTATTTCATGATTAATGACTAATAAAGCGTATTAAAGCGTAAAATTCATCCACGAGCAGGATGAGAACTAAATTCTCCATGAAATGCATAATTGACCGTACACGTGACCCACCTAACTTCCGTTTAGGCGATTATTTACACACAATTGATATATTTTTAACTATTAATTATAGAATTGATAAAAGTACGCGCTGATATTTCGACAATATTTAATAAATAAACAAATATATATATATATTTTCTTCCAATAATTCCAAATATTTTCTTTGTTTATATTATATAATTATTTATGTGCATGAAAAAAAAATGATAGAGAATTAGTAAAAAATTCGTAATATTATTTTTTCGTTTAGCATTAACGCTTGACTCGTTCATGCACCGATAACCTTGGGATTATGTCAACTACCGTATCCCTCGCATTCTATTTATTATTCCAGGATTGTACGAACGATAAAGCCGTCCCACTGCTTTTACTACTCTCGTTCCACATTTCCCTTACCTCCAAAACCCTTTATCCCTTCTCCCTCTTGATCAGTACCCTTTGATCGTGGCACGCTCGATCGCAAGAATTATTGCACCCTTTTCGTTCACGAAACGAATCGCATTTCCTTCTAGTACTTTTCTTTTTCTTTCCTTTTTTCTTTATTTCGTTTATCCGTTCGTTCGGTATTTGACCGATTTCAAGTTTACTCAAAACTTTTACGAATAAATGTAGTCTCTCTCTCGTTCGGGAGAAAACAACCCTTGCTTACAAATTTCTTTTACAAGTTAGACGAGAAACTACTTGCACGTTGACGTATTCGATTAAATTATCCTATAGAAAGTCGTTTTTCTCTAGTACATTTGTTTAAATCAAACATTTTTACTTAATCTTTTTTTTTTTCCAAAACACGCGGCTCAACTTTTTGAAATAGAAATATTTTCTCAAGTGTCGTATATAATATTTGTTAAATGCAATTGTTATTGTAATATTTTGCACGAAAATATTGTTGAAAAAATTTAAACAAATTAATTATTAAATAAATACGCGATCAAGAGAGGAACTGAGTTATACACACATCTAACCAAAAAAACAAAAATACGGAGCCAATTTATAAGAAACTAAAAATCATCTAAAATAATTAAAGATCACTTTTACAAAATTCCCAACAATATATTGATTCACGATAAAACAAAAATAAACTATATTATCCTAATTAATCCTATTACTTTGAATTTATATAATAATTTCAAACTTTTGATCAATCAATACGTGTATATACAAACTTATGAAATTTCTTTCAAAACTAAGTTTAATAAAGATTCCTCATCAAACTAAAATAATTAAGATCACTTTTACAATTCCCCGGTTGTTTTGATTAAAGATAATAATCAATTTAACAACAACCAAATTTTATTTATTATCCTAATTATTCTCCGTTACTTTGAATTTACATAAATAATATGAAACTTTTGATCAATCAATAATGTATATACATGTTACCAATTAATCAAATTATTTTTTTAATAATATATTGTCAAGAATAACTGGTAAGATATTAGTATTATTGTATTTTCTGATCATTTAACAAAGGGTTAAGACATAGCATACGATGTTATGGATGTTCGTTGATGTTCGTAACGCGGCTTATCACGGGGGTATTCACTAGAATCTGTCCATTGTGGCCGAACGTTCAATATTGACGGATAATCTCGAGACCAGGTTGGATGATATCGTCAGAGAAGGAAGACAAGGACTGCGATAATTTCGTCGTTACTCTCCCGACCAATGTTTGAACCTTTTGTAAACAAAGAAAGTGAGAGAGAGAGAGAGAGAGAGAAGCTTTTGCAAAGTTTCGTATATGAACATATCCTTAGGTCATTCTCGTCTTATGCAAACGTATACCCGCACACTTATATACATATAATATACATATACGTGTGAATTTATGTTTGTATATTTTCACCTATCAAAGTTAACGATTTGACGACAATATTATTATTACGAAATATTATATATTATTTTGATTTTCTGTTCATTTGGTTATTTTGTTTTTACATTTAAACGTGATAACAAATTTTATCCAACATTTATTTCGTTTAAATCGTACTTATTCTTTTTTTGGTTTTTTTTCTTCCTAAAGTTTTATCAAATTCGATGAAGAAATACAAGAAAAAGAGAGGATGATTTTTAAAAGTAAGAAACAGGAACATCCTTGCCGGATATGGCAGCTAGCTACACCAGGATCGTTGCATTTAATCGAGGACGAGGGAATATAATGAATGTTACATGAGTAACGAGCGAGGTTGCTGCACCTTTTACGCTGCACCCGTCGTCCGCAGCGTGAAAAATTGCAAGAGTCGTTTCGTCTCGACTATATAATGCGTAATTATGTAAAACAAAGGGGGGTTTTGGGGGAGAGAGAGGTGGATAATAGGGGTGAAAGAAGAAAGAAAAGAGAGGGGAGAAAGAAAGAAGACACGACACGCTCGAAATACGACCAAGGAAATTGAAAAGTTATTCAGAAAATTTCTTCTATCGTAGATCGATCGTTAGATCGTTAGATCGTTTCAACATCGTGCTCGTCGTACCATTTAAGGTGATATCTAATATAAATTTAGATGATCTGATAAATAATTATTTTTCATTAAAAAATAATAAATGATATTATATATTGATCAAATAGATATTATCATAAGATTACGTATTAGTTATATCAATCTTATTTTATGATTATGAAGAAAATTCTCATCTATTTTATAATAAATAGGATTTTTTATTTAAGTAAGTATCAAACTCTAATCAAAATTTAAAAATATAAACGTTGTAAGGGTTGTGTTTTTTTATTGAATGAGATTAATATTTGAAACTTGTATTATAAAAATTAGGATTAAATACGTAACAACAAACTCGTAACGAATATTTCAGTTATCGTGGTCAACGTTCGAAGAAGGGTTTAACTAAAATGTACAAAGTTTCGTGAAATTCCTTTTCATATCGCTAACATCAGTACAGTTTCAAACACGAAATGAGTAGTTGCGTTGAACCATCGAGTAAGATTATATCCGTTAGGATTCTCTCTTCTCCTATCCTCGCATATTTCTCTCTCCCTCTCTCACTAACTATCTCTATCTCACTCTACTTCTGTCTGTCTATGTCTCTGTCTCTCTACTAATTACTTCGTCTAAATTTCGAATTTAACTGAAATTTCTCTCCTGGAAACCCACTGGAAAGTACTGTAGTAATATAGCTTCAATTTTGTAAAGGATAGAAAATGTTGTCACGTAAAATTGATACATCTCGAATATTGTTTAACTAATGGGAAAGTCTCGTAACATTTTAATTCAATATCGTGTGATATTCAATTTTTCGTATATATATCTCGGGGGGGTGGGGGGGGGGATTAATTATATTCTAAATAGAATAATTTCTTATTACGACATAAACAGATTATTAAATTTATTACGTCGTACGCGTGCATTTTTTTATTGATCTTTTATCGATAATTAATAATTAAAAACTAATATTACATGGAAAAATATAATATAATAACTTATTATATTAATATTTAAATATACGAATTATATTGAACAATATTTGAATGGACAACAATTTGTCAATAATACTAAAATACGATAATATTTATTATTAGTTTGGATAGAAAATATCGGACATACAATTTGACAAATAAAAATTAATATTGTATAAAAGTTTATATTTATTTAAATATTGAATAACGAGAACAAAATGTTGACGTTACTTATTTGACCAGCCCAACCGTGCACATAGTTGCATACACGTATTCGTTTCGGTTCTTTTATACAAAAAAAAGAAAAAAAAAAGAATATATATATATATACTATATATACTTCACGTTATTAATACTTTTATCCGACGTCATAGATACTAAAGGCGGTACTTCGTCCCACGCATTCGACCGCAATTTTTCATTTCACATCGGCTAATCCTGAATCAACGCTCATAATATCCTACCTCGGTGCCTTATCCCGTAATCCGATTGGACACGCGCGTCTACTCCTCGGAATCGTCCTGACGTTCTACGGGAGCGATTGGTTGGCTCCTTTTCGTAAGTAGGAACAAAAAAAAAAGAAAGATAAAAAACCGTAGAGGATAACCAAATTTTTGTCGGTAATTCGTACGAGTCGTTCTCGCCCCCGACCGAACGATTGCAAGAAAAAAAAAATGAATGAAAATTCAAATTACTTTATCAATTATTCTTATCAAATTCTGAAGAAAAAAATATAACGTTATATATAGATATTATATATAATGTTTATAATAATTAATATATATATTGTTTATTTTAATTTATGATACGTTGAATCAATAAATAAACTCTCGTTTTGTATAATAATTTTGATAGAAATATCATTTAAACTATATACGATATCATTATGTTTTCAACACTCATAATTACATTTTAAAACACAAACCAACAAATTTATATTCTCTCATTCTTTTCATTTATCTCACCCTTTGCTCCCCTTCTATCATTTCTACTAACTCTTATCAAAAATTCTATCCTCGTATCCCTTTTTCTTCTACTTCTTCTTCTTCCTATCCTTTATTCAATAGTTTCATTGTTCATCCATCCAAGTATATTTTAATTTGACGACAATATTAGCATACGAAAAAAAAAGAAGAAAATTGTGAAGAAAGCAAAAATGAAGTGAGGAGGGGGGGTAGGAAGAGGAGGACAGAAAAAAAGTAAATAAATTAAAAATCGCATGAAACGACCGACGCGTGACAAAGCTGTTAGGGGATGGAAGAAAGCTCAACAAATTGAAACGTCCTTGGAAATAGGTGCGAGAAAGGAAAAAGTGAAGGGTGGAAGGAAGATGGAACAGCAGGAAAAGGTGGAGGAGGAGGAGAAGGGTGGGGGAAGGGGAAAGGAAAGGGGGGGACTAGGAAGGAAGGAAGAAAAGCAGGAAAAGCGACGAGCTTCCGATAAAACTCTTTCGCTTATATACAAGGACAGGGTTTTTCGTTTAAAGGAAAATGGAACATTCGAACTCTCCATCTCGACGGGACGAGATCGACCGTAAAAGTTCAAACTCGCGTGTCGGAAACTACAAGAGAAAGGAAGAAA
>NW_014569575.1:383951-386451 GCF_001313835.1 Polistes canadensis
TTGTCAATTTAATCTCGATGAATACGACAATACCAAAATATGATCCCGTAAAATATGACCACACGCACCTTTTAACTTCGACTTTAATTTTCATGATGGATTTAGCCCAATGAACCGATGAATCGAACAAACCGAAAAAAAATAAAATAGTATAGAGAGTAGGGAGGAGTCTGTCAAATGTATTCCCGGCTGACCAAAAACAGTTTCGTCTACTGTCGTACACATATCAACTGATGAAACCATGAATATTTTTCATGGGAATTATTGGTTACGCGTACGTGTTCGCGTATTTTTTGCAAATGAATAAAATATAATAATAATAATAAATAGAAAAAAAAAAAAAAAAAATACACAAGTAAAATTTTCACGCAATCGTAACACGCGAGAGTAATATACATTTTCATAGTTAATAAATAAAGAAAAATAAGAATATTTTCTTAAATATATTTTTTAAATGGTTAATCATAATTAATTAATCAAAAGAATATCATTAAATCGTTGAAATATACTTCGACATAAGATCCGTATTACTACGAAAATGAGATTTGTCAGTTAAAATATGATTAATGAACATAACTATACCTTTTCTCTTTCTAACTTCGTTGACTCGATCTTAAACACTAATGAATCCTAGTTCGTCGTAACGTCAACGATCCCTTTCATGAAAATTAATGACCTAATCTCGAAGAAAAACAATTTCCTAATAATACGATATAAAATATATCTTATTCCCAATCTTACTACATATCTAATTGATCTATACTCCTTAAACATTATTAATCAATATTTAATCCAATTAAACATACAAATATTTCATTAAAACAACCGACCAATTATTTGCAATACTAAAAATAAGAAAAACAAGAAACGTCGAATAAACATTGTTATCCCGAATAAATAAATAAATTATTAATCAATTAATCAGTAATACCATTTGACGTTCGTTCACTCAAATTATTCTTACTTTCGCAAATTAAACAAAAAAAAAAAAAAAAACGGAAACGAATAAAGAATAAAGACGAAAGACCAACCGGTCGTAGGGTTTGACAATATTTTTTACAAAGCTCCAATAGTTTTCTTTGGTTCTTTGGAACTTTAAAACGATAATACGTACTTACACGTAAACAAACATATATAATATAAACACATACGTACTTGCTTGCTTACACATATCCTATATACTTGTAAAGATACGATATAGAAACGTACATAGATACTCTTCTGAAAGTTCGTAGTACACGGTGAGTGCACTTTTTCGTCGCGACGACCCTTCGCTTCCGAGACTAATGGTTTGCATTAACCTCCGACCCTTCCCCCTGCCACACACACACACACCCCTTCCACCCAACCCCTTCTGGGTTGAGGTCGACTCGCGGAGGACCTCCGGCCAAGATAGGGAAGGTCGACAGAGAAATACTTGGCTTCGACCTCTCGAAATTCGGCGCCATGACCCTACGTGTACTACTCTTTTCTCGTCGTGGCTTAACCACCAACGTTTTTTCTTTTTTTTTTTTAGTTTTTACGATGTCATTCGTACGCCTCGCTTGACCATTTAAACGATCTTTGACCTTCGATATTCTTCGTTCTTAAGAAATAAAATTAAAAAAAGAAACAAAATGTATACGTGTAGATATTCGTTGAGTCCTTTCAAAACTTTTTCTACCCCCCTTCGTTCTTAAAATTCGTTTAAGTAGCCCTTAAAAATAAATTTTCATGTTTTTCTATCTCGAGAGAGATATATATATATATATATGAAAAAAGTAATTATTATTTTATTATATTTTATTATTTATGTTATATGTGTTTTCTTTATTGCAAAAAAAATAAAAATTATTTCCATAGATTTTTATTTGAACGAATGAAAATTATGCGCTTTTTTTTTTGTTTTTTAAAGGATTATCGCACAAAAATATCGCAAGGAATAATTCGAATTTTCTTTTTTAATTTCTAAGGAAACTCGAACCGTATAAGTCATATATATATATGTATTTTTCTTTTTCTTTTTCTAGACAAAATTTTTAGAATATTTTTAAAAAAAATATTCAACGACCAAGACGAAGTCAAATATTAGGGGAAAAAAAATTTGTGCGCGGGTATTCGTTAAGAGAATCCATTCCAGATCAGATATAATAATTCAACGAAGGAAAATTAATGAGCGAGTTTAAAAAAAGAAAAAAAGAAAGACTAAAATAAAAGAAGGATTATGAAATATGAGATTTACAGAAGGAGTTCTTTGGTATCCATTACGTGTTCGTTACTGATCTAGCTAAGCTATCAGATACCCAAAGCTTACCCAGAGAGAGAGAGAAAGAAAGAGAAAATGAAAAATTCGATGTGTAGATGCTTAACATATCCATCCCATATCCATCCTGTGATCTATAATAAGATTCGTACGGTAGGATAAAATATAACGTCGGAATTTTTAATAGAAAAAAATATTACCATAAAATTTTGTCTTCCCAATAAGATAGATAGCTATAATACCACTTGGTATTATTTC
>NW_014569575.1:391451-396653 GCF_001313835.1 Polistes canadensis
ATCATAGTGTGGGGTAGAGGGGGAGAGAGGGATACATCTTTTATGAGAAACGATTTCATCAAAGTATTACATTGTATACTCGTGTATATATATATATATATTTTGCAAGTTAATATTAATTTGGTTGGATATTTTTTGTAATTTTTGTTCCTTTTGTACTCTCAATGCATTTTTACGTGAATGCACTTAAGAATTTAAAAAAAGCTTGCATGTCAACGACTTTGACATCGTATCGTAATAGGGAACGGTTAGTCACGCGCGTCCATTAAGTCGACTCACGATCAAAATCGCATATTCACGTGTGTGATTTAATGACGTGTCTGTATTTCATACACAAATATATATATATATATATATATATATATATATATATTTATGTACAGGGTGTTTCGTTTATTTTTTTTTTCTTTTTTAAATTAAGATGTGAAGCTGAATGTTATAAGCAAAGTTTTTTCTTTCTCTTTTTCTTTTTTTTTTTTACATATTTTGGACAAGTATGGAACATATGTGTTACTTGTTGCAGGTTCGGTGATTTTATTTATATAAAAGTATATTACACTCTTCAATTCTTTTGACTACTGAATTTTTACTATAGGATTCGTAGCATTTTTTACAAAATTATTCTATAAATTTGAAACGACACGGGTGGCAGAAAATTTTGTCTAAGAAAATTATTTACTTTGAAACATTGTTTTCCTTTACTTATTCGACCAATAAAAAATATATTCAAAATTAACAGGAACGTTTAACTTTGACATCGAAATAATTTGTTAAGAAAATATTTTTAACAGAGTTTTGCTTTTTCCTAAGATATTTCACTTGTTTTTTTTCGTAAAACAAATGGAACACCCTGTATATATACATATATATATATAAATGATTCCTCGAAGGAACCTCTACGAAGAAGACCGACGACTTCTCGTGTCCACCTCGTCACGGTTCGTCCGAATGCGACAATGACCGGAACGAAAAAAAAAAAAAAAAGAAAAGAAAAAAGAAGCCCCTTTCTTATCGATGTCTGACGTTCGAGAAAATACTATGGCAAAACGAACGCACAATGAACTCGATAGACCCAACCCCGTCTTATCTTTTTTCTCCCGAATGAAAGTTTATCGATTGGAAGAATAGAGAGTTTGGTCACAATTGAGACTCATTCTTTAAAATCTTAACACAATATATAATCATTATCTCATTATTTATTATTATTAAATATATTATACCGTTAACACACAATGTACATTGTGAATTACTTAAAAAGTATACAAATTTAACATATAATAATAATAATCACAACATATGATATATATCGCAAATATATTAACGAAATAAATATCAAAATGTGAATTATTTGAAAATTGTTTCTAATCAACAAATGTTCTAATGAAATAATACAATTATTATTATATGTACCTATGTGTTTTATATTTTATTGTATTTTTGTTTTTTTTTTTCTTTTCATTTAATGAGTTAATTATCAAGTAACGTATCGAATTTGAAAATACGTGCAGAACCACTAACACGTACACATACACATATACATATATATACACGTATAGATAGAGAGATTCGTCCGAATGATGTACAACCCATAGACGAGGGTAGCAATCAAACGATAACGACTCGTTATTAACGAGCGACCCGTACAAAACCTCGAAGCACCGATAAACATCGATGACACGTCGACGTCCGAACAGGATAACTCGACGAGCCGAATAACAAAAAGGAAAAAAGAAAAAAAAAAAAAAAAAAGAGACAGAGAACAAAAAGGAAAAAAACAAGGGAGAGTGAGGGGGAGAGTGAGAGAGAGAGAGAGAGACAGAGCTGTTGGCAGTTTGCGCAGTAAAATGAGCGGCTAATTACGAGGGGGGGTGGTAGTGGTGGTTGGGAGGTGGGTGGGGGGGTGAGAACTCGCCTAAAAGTTAATGAAAAGCAATTAGCGCGTCGGATTCGTCGGAGCCTGTTTTTAGCATTTGTCGCATTGCAGAATATCCACGAGATACTCTCGTTATCGATAACTCGATACCTTTCTATTGTGGAAAATTATCGAGACTACTTCGACTAATTCGATTAATTATCGAACATTATTATTATTATTATTATTGTTATTGTTATTGTTATTGTTATTATTATTATAATATAATTCAAACGCGTTTGCTTACGAATTTTTATTTAATATAACGATATAAATTGTTATCATGATATATATGTATAATAAATTATTATTCGTTTATTATTGATTACGATGTTTTTGTTTTTTTATTTAAATGATAAATTTATGATTTCAATATTTTCTTTTTTTATTTTTCTTAAGAATAATTCGTAGAGAATCTTATCAATCATATTCAAGGATTTATGACTGAAATATTTAAATTCAGTTCAACGCGTCTTCCTAAAGGATCGTTTACAAAAAGAAAATCGATTATCCCCTTTTTTTTTTTTTTTTAACATCGGCGCTTAACCCTCAARTGCACAGTTATTATGTGAAATATCTCTTTTTTTAAAATTGACGTTAGGTGTAAACGTGTATAAATTTTTTTTTTTTTTTTTTTTTGTTTATTTTTCTATTTTATTAATAAATTTGAAAAAGAAGAAAATAATAAAAACAAAGGCCTTAAAATTCCTTAAAGAAATTGTTTCTTTAATCTTATCAATCATCTTCTTCCCTTTGGGAATTTATGACTGAAGTATTTTATGAGAATTTCGTGTTGCACTTTCTTTCATACTTTCTTCCTTCCTGCGTACCGAACGTATTGTACTTAAACATCGAAATTGTTCGTTTTTGCGAAAGGAAGCACGTATTCCGAATAAAATATCCTTAAGATCGTCTGTCAGACTCTCCGAGCACGCTTTTCTTCTACCACCCCACTTCTACATTTTCGTGATTGTATGCTAGCGTACTACCTTTATTTTTCCTTTTTTTTTTTTCTCTTTTCCTTTCCCATCTATACGTGTATACATATATTTATATATATATATTATTTTCTTTGTATAAGAAAAGGATTCGTAGGCAGATGCGAGGAGAATGCAGAAAATTTAAAAGAGAGTCTCCCTCAGTGAATGGCATCGATTGATCGACTACCAAATTTGAAAGTCAAAATGTTCGAAAGATCGCCAATGTTCTAAAATACTTTTAAGAAAATCGAATATATTAGAATATATATATATATATATTACATTTATTAATTGAACCGTTTATTTTGATACTGATCTAATTTGATTTGTTATTTTTTACGCAAAATGTTTTTTGTTACAGTTAATTTCTATAGATGTTATTATGGTCAACAACAATAAAAATATTAACGCTAAAAACCTATCACGTGCGGAAAAAATGATTTGTAAAGATCCTGTAAATTTGTAAAAAAAATTCGGAATGATAACGTAACAAACATACATTATTTATTTCTAAATAAAATAAAGTATATCTCGTTCACCATCCAATTGTGCTATGAAATCTCATTCTATATAAAAATATATGTTTTTTTTTTAAACAGTAAGAATAACGGTATACATAAAGTGTCCTAACGTTTAGTATTAAAACATACTCTTAGGCTACTTTCAAACAAATAAACGGCACGTATTATTGAATGTATATCCGAAAATAAAAAAAAGAGGTATCGTTATTTAACAAAAGGAAAAAATTAAAAATGGATCGAAAAAATAGTTTATACTCGCGTAGGTGTGTAATATTTTTGTATTATTGTATTTTTTCCACGACGTATGCCTTGGACATTTTTTTTTTTTTTTAAGTGCGATTAAATCTCGGGATCACATTGCTCACGATAAGGACGAAATAATCCAGCCGAAATAATCGATCGACATTTTTTAATATTACCGCAATTGGAAGCTGCAACGTTCGTTCATCTTTTCGTCGCGTCGGCACTTTCGGAATTGCAATATCTTGGTTAGCGTGGTCCATATCGATTCCGCGAATCGATTCCCATAAAGCTCGTGAGACAGCCGGCGCCGAATTAATCCGGAAAGTTTATCGTACCGCGAGTTCGGGTTCTAAGCGAAACAAAATTCGAATACAGAAACTTTGTTTGGTTAAAAAAAAAAAAAAGAAAAAAAGAAAAATATCTATTTAATTTAATTTAATTTCTCTCTCTCTCTATTTCTCTCTTTTTCTTTCTCTCAAGTGAATATAAATTATTTTCTATTAAAGAAATTTAAACGAACAACATAAATACTTTTTCGAAAGAGATGAAAGATAAATTATTTTCTAATGAAACAAATTTTTTAAGGGTTGAAAAAATTCGATGTGAAGAAATATTTTTGTTAAAGAAACGGAAGATAATTTTTAATTTAAAAAACAGAAATAATTATAAAAGAGTACATCGATACAAGCGAACAATTGTTGTGTTCTAATTAAAAAAATTAACAAAAAATAAGATAAAATATATGAGATTATACATCGATCGATAGTTATTGCGAGATGCATTCGTTTATGAAAAAAAACATGAATGGGAATGTGAGATACCTTAAAGGTAATCGATATACTTCAAATGATTATTAATTAATCGAAAAAAATGTTGTATTTTAATCTAAAAACGCTAAGTATAAATTCAACGTACCTTCCTCTTCGGAATCCAACAGTAAACTGATTTCATTGTTCTCTGTGAAAAGCAGTTAAAGTTTTTCATTGACGCGTGCTTATATGGCTTTCCGAAGGTTGTATACACGTATATATAACGAAAATAATATCGGGAAAGTCATATAAACAACATTCAATAAAAGTACTTTCACAGAGGACAAACGAGCCAGTTTAATGTTTGATTTCGAAGTGGAAGGTACGTCGAACTTATACACCGTGCTTCTAAACAACAATATATATTTCCTACGATTAATTAACAATCAATTAAGATAAATCTAATAAAGTACTATATTTTACTAATATTTAGAATAACATTCGAACTAAAATACATTTGTTTTATCGTACTTATCCAGTGATAACATTGAATTGAAAAATTTTCGTCTAATAAAATATCCTATCGAAATTTTTTTTTAATATTCCAAATATATCATTAATAAAAATATGTATAATTTTTTAACAAATTTAATTCGCATTTATGATATTTACAAAAAAAAAACATTTAGATAACAATAATACAATACATAAATAACACACAATAAAACAATTAATAATATTTTTCATATTAGACACATATTAAATATGTAATTAAAGTATACATATATATATATATA
>NW_014569575.1:397063-399057 GCF_001313835.1 Polistes canadensis
TATATATATATATAGTACTTCTACTTCGTGGAAGAAGGGACAGAGATAGATAAAGCCAAGTGGCATCGAAAACCACGTATTACGTTGCCTAGAACTGGCTATTATAACGGATATTTGCGGTCTTATGTTAGTTGGACTTGAATCCCCTTTCCTTTATTCGAGCATCATGCCCGAATAACGATGCCTAGGAAAACTTTACTAATGAGATAACTTTACATCCGAGCTTCGTGTTTCTCATCTCTCGTCATCTCATCTTTTTCTATTTTTGTTATATCATATATTTTCTTTTCTTTTCTTTTTCTTTTTCTTTTTCTTACTGGTTGTTGTTTTGTTTGATTTTTCTTTTTTGTTTTTTTTTTTTTGTTTTTTTTTCTATCAGGGATCGATATAATTTTTGTATTGCGATAGCAGTGTAGATTACTTTGCAAAACTAGATCATGGTTTCTTACTTATAATGCGTTCTCTCTCTCTCTCTTTCTCTCTTTCTCATTATATTAGATTTAAATAAGTTTATAATTATATATCTAATTACATTGAAGTGTTTTAATTTGTTCCGTGTTGTATATAGAAATTGTATTAAAAAGTAAATTTAGAATTAATATACACAAATTGTATAAAAAAAATATTTAAAGATTATATATAGGGGAATTATTCAAATAATTATAACGTACTATTAATACAATTCGGTTATAATTTGTCACGTGTTATATCGAAATGATGCTAAACCAAACTTTGAATTAATACAAATTCGCAATTAATGCAAATCGTACAAATTTTAATATTCGATAGAATTAAATACCAAATATATTAATACTCTATGAAAATGATTCTAATCGATAATAGGTATATGTGTTTAACCGAAAAAACTTATATTATTATTATTAAAACTATATTATTTTTTTCAACGTACATACACACATACGTATGTAGAAAATATTGATCTACTTATATAATCAAATATAATATAAAAAAAATTCAAAATAATATAACTAATTTGCAATATACGGAATTTTGGTTTCACTTAACTTCGACAAATATGGAAAGAAGTATAAGCTAAGGGGAAAAAAAATGTTAACCGAAAGAGAAACAACTTTGGTCGCTTCTGGTACGTCTTCTGAACTTTATCATCAGCTCTTGTAGCAAATGTCAAACGGTATGCACGATAAAGTCTCGACGTAATGTCCCGACAAAGTTTCCTCCCCGGTGAAACTTCCGATTTTCAACTCGGCGAATCTTCTTATACGCGGTTCCATATATATATTTATACATTGTAGACACACACACACACACATATACACACATACAGACATATATATTTGTTATATATAACTATATAAATTTATATACATACACATATACATGCAAGTACATATATATAATACGTAAGAGTTTATATAGTGTAGGAAATAGACACACATATATATATATACGTGAATACAACATCACGTACAAATACGCATGTAATTTTGCACATAGATATGCACGCAAAATGGTTCATGGTGGGTTAATATATACATATATATAAAATGCAAAGTTAAGTAGAAACGAAAACGTCGAAAGCAAGCACGAATAGGGGGGAGGGGGGTGGGGCTTTGGACTACGGAATGAAAGGACAAAATGAGAGAAAAATCTCTCTTTTAATGTAAGATAATGACGTTTTTTTTTTTTTTTTTTTTTGAAAGATCTGCCCTCCTTTTTTGTCAGGGGGAAGGGGTGAAGAGGAGGAGGAGGAGTGGCAGAAAATCAAAAGGGGGAAAAAAAAAGAAGTGTTCCATCTACGCGTAAGAAAAAGAAAAATAAAAGGAAATAAAAAACCATGAGAAAAATTATAACGTCTAACTTTTAAAAAAGGGGGAGTTAAAAAAAAAAAAAAAAAGAAAAAATGAGATCCAACGCGCAACGAGACCAAAGTGTATACGTGGCATATATGTGGGCAAGTTATTCGAACTGACGAGCACGTGAATGGATTAAAATACGAGAAGACGAAGAAAAGG
>NW_014569575.1:399952-404723 GCF_001313835.1 Polistes canadensis
CCCCCCAATCCCCCCTTTTCACAATCCTCCCCGAAAATTTATTATTATTGTACGAAATTATTATTGTGCGAGATAGTCGTTAATGGGAGGAGGGTGGTTGGGGAGGGAGTCATAATGATTATATAGCGTAACGTTCATTGATAATGATAGAGAAAATTTTGTTGCTTTTCTTTTTTTTGTACTACTTTTTTATTTATAACGAAAAATGTTTGTTTCCCTCTTTTTAATAATTTTTTTTGTCGACGTGACGTTTTCGTTTAAAACAACGTGCACGCTTTTACGAACGGAATTGGAAAAATATAATATATATATATATATATTTTAAATTTGGATTAAAAGTGAAAATAAGTACGTTAATATATTCCACGTTGCTATCCTTTGCTTATGAGTTTGTATTTTTTATAATTATTTTCTTGTTCTTTTTTATATTTCGATAAGTTTTACTGGGTAAAGAATATGTTATCGAATCGGACGTAGTAAAATTTAATATTTCATATTATATCGCACACACATACGTGTTTTAATTTAAATATTAAATTGTATATAATTTAATTGAAATTATATTTATAAGTATCAATTGTGTTTTTCGTTATGTGTAATTTTACGGGGTATTTGTATGGACATTTTCTTTTCACCCACATCCCAGTAAATAAATGGCTCGCTAGGGACGAAAAAAAACGTTGAATATTATAAAATAAAATTTGTAAAATGATTATAAATATAATAATATTAAAATTCAATATATTGAAATGTGAAATAGGAAAAAGTGTAAATACATTTCCATACAAAAAATGTTAATATGTAATATATATTATATATATTAATAGATTGTCCAAATTTTTGATATAATTTTCAATTTAATTTTTTAAATTTATCTCTATTCGAAAAAGTTAATAAAATAAAAGATAGTAAAAAAATATAGGTATGTTGGTTAGTTCTTGATCGAGGAATTTTTCGTCGGATTCACGAACATCTCAATGTATCTTGTGACGAGTGGAATTTCCTTGGGGAACTGAAACACTCTGCTCTTCGTAGGAACGTTCACTGAACCACGATATTTACGTTACTGTCGATTTGTAAAAGGATATATCTATACATCTATATACGTTTATACCCCCATCTCTAACTTATTTACACGACTTCGTTGTTAACGTTGAAGTTTTATCCTTCTCCCTTGTTTTTTTGTTTCTTTTTGTTTTTAACTTCTCATTTTTATCCCGATACGAAATATAATATAATAACGACGATTGGAATAAAATGTCCTCCTGGCAAACATTTTTATTTATTTTCATTCTTTTATCTATTGTAAATAAACGATTTTCGTTTAAATTTTCGAAAACTTACGTTAATAATACACATTTTATTAAAAATTTTCTCTTCCAAATGAATTGATCGAATTTTATCGGTAAAAAATGACATTTTTCTTGTGTCTCAAAATAAAGATTAGAAAAAAGAAAAAATTAATTTCAACTTTAGACACGATTACCTTTCACAACTGAACCAATTAATTTTATTTTTTATGAAACAAGAGACACGTAACTTTGTTAGAAGTAAAAGTATGGTAAATATTTGTCCATATTTCCTAAACTAAACTCTTTTTCGTTGTCAGAGATGAAGAAGACGTAGACGAAGACCAAGTATCTCGAGATAGAAAGTTATTTCTCTCTATCTCTTGCAAACAAACTTTTATATTATCATATTCGACGAACTTTCATCGGTAAAAGAAAGCATTTGACACCTGTCAAGTTATATAGTAACGTTAGATATATATATATTTATAGTTTATGTTCTTTGCTCGTTTTTATCTCGCAGAAGGATAAGAATATCATTATTTACAAATATTTTTATCGAATGGCAGATGTAAAAAGAAGAAGAAGAAAAATAAAGAAATCAAATAATTTATCTTAGAGGAATAACAACTAAAAAAAAAAGGAATAAAGAAGAAAATAGAAAAATGATCGGTGTCTGATCCAGTGACCGTTTAAATGAATCACCCGATATATATAATAAAACAATCTAACGACATTTGTCACGTATTAAAACGGTGCATTGGCACGATGACCTAAAGCAACCTGCGTATGTATGTATGCACTTCCCTTTTGGCTTTCATCCAAGTTCTAATCTTAACGAAATTAAAATTATCCAATAAAAATGTCAGACGTGTTCAGCATCTATCGACATACACATACACACACACACACATACATACACTCGTAATCAATCGAATCAAGAGAGATATAGATTTTTATTTCGTTAACGTTAGATCCAAATTTTTCTCATATATATTAACAATTAAATATTTTTAAATGTTTCTTTATAATGAAACACGTATAAATTTGTATAAATACAAATATTGATCATTCATTTTCAATATTTATTGTATATCCAATAAAATATTCATACATATTCGAACAAATATACGAAAGTGTTAAAACTTTTAATTGGATCAATTTGTTTTTTTAGCAAAAAGAAATAAAATGAGACAACCCCTTTTTTTAGATTATATATATATAATTAATATTAATATATATTAATTATTTTATATATATTTATTATTATTATTATAATTATAATAAATATATATATACATTAATAAATATATGAAATAAGTAGATAATGTAAGTATACTCGGTAACGAGATGAGAGTAGATTTTGGTGTCAGCAGTGTATCGTCTTTTTCAATCTTCGTAAATTAAATATATATATTCGTTTGTCTCTTCTTGGAGGGGGTAAATACGTAAGAAGATTACTTTGTTTTCCAAACGTATAAGAGAGAAAGAGAGACAAAGGGAGAGAGACTAAACCTTCTAGTTCCAGGGATATTTCAAGATAACGGATTATCTTCCGACAAGAGATTACACGACAAGTGACTAATTGAATTCATCTATCAGTATCATGCACGAACCGAGTTTAACGAACCGAGTTTATAGATCGGAATAATATATATACATACATTTCCTCGATAATTAACTTTCTTATAAGTATCACCATTAGGTCAGAAAATTGTCTTTATTCGGAGGTGGTGTTAGAGAAAGGGCCCAGTCAACGAGCCCTTCTCATCAAATCGTTTGGCATTAATTTAAGCGAGTTCGAAAACTCGTCGAATATATATTTCCCATTCAGCATCGTAACGGGGTTGGTGGTCATGGTGGTTGGTGACTCGAACAATCTTTCGAAACAAACTAAAAACAAACAACGCGCAAAATGAATAATAGACTTTATTAACTACCTACCAATATATATGTTAATATATGTTAATATCTACATTTGTACTATTTTATGCTAATTTGTTTTTCACAATGATAATTTACACATTTACGAATTTCTCTCTCAATCACTTCCTCCACCTATTTTTCTTCCTTTATTCAAATTCAATTAATCTTGTTAACGATAGCACATACCCGAAATTTTCCAAAAACTTTATAATCCAATAATTAATATCAGTTTCATTTATGTTCCTATACGAATACTTACACGTATCCGTATGCGTACGTATGTATTTGTGTATTAACACACTCGTATAAAATTAATAATAGAATAATTAACAAATGATACACTCGTTCGATTTGAACAATTTCAATCAATTATTATCGGTTCTTTTTTCTTCTTTTCTTTTTTTCTTTTTTTTTTTTTTATAATACTTTTTCATTAAAAATATCAGCTATTTCCAACATAACGTTCATCGTATTCTCTCTACGTTTTATAAAAAAAAAAAAAAAAAAAGAAATAAAAAATCTATACGAATCAGATTTTCAATGATTAACAAGTTCACCTTGTTAACGGATACACCTCTACATATATATTCACCAATAGACGTATACGTATATATGTACATACTCATGTATACACATACACTGATTGACGATCCGCTGACCATAATCCCTTCGTCATCAGGATTCAGAGACAGTGATAATTATGGATCCGGATCACACAAGCCGTACAAATTATCCGTTCGATTAATGTCCGCTTGGCTCGTCACATGTACTATCTCCTTTCATACCTTATTCGATTCGTAAAGGCCTAAAATGAAAGCCCTTTGATGATCTCAATTTCCTTTCAAATTTCTAATCTTTGATAAATCAATGACCTAAATTGTTCATTTATCGCGATCCAATATTCATTCTCCATTATTAGACACAATGAAATATTGTTTTGTGTCTTATATTGATCAATATTTTTTGTTATTATTATTTTAAATAAATTGTCAATATGTATATATAAAAAAATATAACTATTTAATATTTTAGTTTGGGTAAAATGTTTCTTCGTATTTTATCAATCAATGAAAAAATCAACGAAATCGAATAACATGGAAACGGAATTATGGTTTTAACTGAACAATGGTAATAAATGGTGGTCGAACGAAATGCCACGTATTTGGGTTTAATCAAGACTTCATTGAAAATATGGAGGAAAAAAAAAAAGAAAAAAAAGGAAAAAAGAATTCGTTTCTCTTTGCACACATTACAATACGACGAAACTTCTTTTCCCCGATACGATAAAATATGAATATGTATTATCGCATTGATTAATATAAAGAATTGTTGGTATTTATGATACTAAAACCAATACTTATCTTGCATCCATTAAAAATATTGACAAATTATTATTTATACGGAATAAAATATTCATATGTTTATCGATCAAATAAATAGGAAGGATAATTTATTATTTATATGTTGTTAATTAAAAATAATCATCGATAATAATCGCACGCGTACGATATTCGAGTATTTAAAGAAAAAGAAAAAAGATATAAATTTAATCTAAA
>NW_014569575.1:405811-424180 GCF_001313835.1 Polistes canadensis
AGAGAGAAAGAGAATAAAAAAAAAAAAGAAGGAAAGAATCGTAGGTAAGTTTAACGACCGAGTTAAAAGCTTGATCGCGTTGAATTAGTCAGCCGAATTTAATTGATAGACCAATTCTCCCTCTCACTCTCTCTCTCTCTCTCTTATTCTCTCTCGCTTACTCTTTCTACCTCTCGTCCAACTCAAATTCACCATTTATCGTCACACTGAATTGCTAACATTTTAGAAGCCCTTTTTGTTTAATTCGAACATCGTCCGGGAGGGGGGTGGGGAGGTGGAGGAAGGGAAGTAGTAAGGGGAAAAAAAAATTCGCAATAAAATCGAGGACCACGTTATACAACTTTGACGAATATTTTCTATCTTTATCTTTATATTTCTATTATCTCGTTTAGTATTTTCATTCGTATTGTTGTTTGAAAATCATATGCATATATTCTCGTCAAATTAATCTAGATAGGAATAAATGTACCGTTATTTTTCCTATCTTTCGATTTATTTCTCTTCTTTGTATTTTTTCTTTTTCATCAATGAAAAATATCTCTAAAAGAAGAAAGAGAGAGAGAGAGAGAGAGAGAGAGAGAGAGAGAGAGAGTGAGTGAAAAATACGTAATTGAAGAAACACGTGTTGGGGCACGATTTTTGATTTTCGACTGAAAAATTCGTATATATTTTTGAACGATAGTGTGCACGTGTTTAAATATTATACGTATTACCATTGCACGGTTGTCAATACATATATTCGTGCTTGCTATATGCGAAAAATGAGAAGGAAAGTATAAAAAAAAAAAGAGGGGAAACAATTTTTTTGTTACGAGAGAGAGAGAGGAAATAAAAAATACAAAAATAAAATACAAAAATTCTGGCAACGCGTAAGAGGAGGAGGAAGAGGTGGAGAATTTTTGAGGCTGATATTCGCGTGAAAGATCTCAAATGCTTTGGTACGTTAAATTCCATGCATTTATCGTTGCATATCTATCGAAATATTATAAAATATAGGAAAAGAAGGGGTGAGAGGAATATTTTACACGATAACTACTACTACTATTACTACTACTACTATTATTATTATTATTACTATTATCATCGCATGCCATAATCGATTAAATTCTTTTTTAAAGAGAATAAAATGTTACGCGAAAGATTTATTAATACGATTGCGTAATTTATCATATAAAATGCTCGTGCGTGTGCTAACAGATAACGAATTATAATCTGACTATTTATTTGTATATAACTGTAGATATGTAGGGGGTAGGTGTATGTGTGTGTGTATGTGTGTTCGTTTCACGATGAAGATTTTAACCCTAGCACGGAATAAATGAACCATTTGTTTTGAACTCGGTAGATTAGTATTTTAGGTAGGTGTTACTTGAAATGACATATATGTATATCCATTGATCTTACCGTGCATATAATCTAAGATTTATGTACCACCAGCACGAATTCGCATGCTTCCATTATAATATTCTCCCGCGAGATGAAACGTCATTCCTTTGTGGTATGAAAATAAAGATAATAATATGCAAATGAGATTTTTGTCTAGATTGTTGTGAAATCAGAAAGAGAATTTTTATGAAAAATTATAATAATACAATAATATTATATATATTAGATAAGAAATATTATGACAAACAGCTTGATTTCTACAAATTTAATAAGAAATAATATTATTAATGAATTTTACATTATAATATACAAAATTTAATGTTATAAAAACAAGTAAATGAATTTATCGTACAATCCATGATGAAAATTGCGAATAAATCTTTTGTTGGATATACAAAAATTGAAAAAAAGATAAATTCTGTTGTAACATAATGGTAAGAGAAAAAAAAAGTAAAAAAGCTATGTGTGATAGTTGAGTTGTAAAAAATTAACGTAACCAAAAAAGAAAAAACAAAAAAAAGAAGGGACGATCCATCATTGTCGATAGTTTGAACTGTAAATGGAAAAATCGTAATACCATAGAAAAGTCGTTCCCTATTCTTAAGGGGAAAAGCTTTTCCTTACTAGAGTTTTCGTAATCTCGATTAGACGACCATGATCGAGCATAGAGTTCCCTTCGTTTCTAAACCACGTCACTTTTTCTTTCTATTTCTTTCTCTTATTCCCTATAGTGTAGCACTCCGTAGTGGCCATTAAATCGCATTGCTCGATAATTCAACTTGTATGAACGTGTATACCCACGTACGTACACACAAGTTCCTTTATTCCAGTTAGAAAAGAAAGGAAAGCAGAAAAAGCACTCGTGGAAAAGCTTTACGAGGGCAAAAGCAAAAGTGTTTTCTCTCTCTTTCTCTCTCTTTCCATTTCTTTCTCTTTCATTCACGAGTAGTTTTTAGTTCAATTGCCGTAAGTTCATCTAATGTCGAACAAACAAACAAAAAAAAAAAACACCAGAAAGTGTAAATGAGGAAGAAAAAATATTAAGGAAAGAAAAGATTCATTGAACGAAATCTCTCGCAATTTGTTACCTGGTAAATATAAATCGCAAAACCAAGCAGAACAACAAGAGAATAAAGAATAAGAGAGAGAGAGAGAGAGAGAAATGACGAAATGAATCCAACGATAAAACGTTTTTCAAAGTAGAATTGGAGTAAGAAATTTTCTCGAATGATAAATTGTTAATTACCACTCTTGAAACCTTTCGAACGAGCGAAATAAAAAGAATTAAAAAAAAAGAAGTCAGGGGGCAGGGAGCAGGGGCCAAGGGGGAGAAAAGAGCGAAGGAAAAAAAACGCGAAAGAAATAACAAAAAAAAAAGAAAAAAAAAAAGGAAAAAAATAGGATGAAATGAAATGAGAATGAACAAAAACAAAAAGAAAAAATAGGGGTAACACGTGTGTGGTCTATTAAATGAGAAACAAAACGCACAAAGATGCCAATGGCGTGTTATTACTCTTTATGAGAATTAATGTCAGTCCTCGTAAATCAATCGAGAGGGAGAGAGAGAAAAAAATGAATGAATGAATGAACGAAAAAAATAAAAAAANACATGTGTGTAATTTTATCTGGGACAAACATTTTGTCAATCTTTCTATCTGTATTTTGTTTTTAAAAAATTATATTTATAATATTTAAATTATATAGAAAAATATTGTAAATACTATTCTCATCTATATGACATACTTTTATTATTCCACTCTCTATCCATTTATCTATCTATCTATCTATCTATCTTATCTCTCTATCTCTAATACGTGAATCACAATTGCAGTAAATTACATATCATACATACGTCAAATTTAAAAAGAAAAAAAAAAGAAAAAACAAATAATAAATATTACTATTATCTCAGTATATAAAATATCACATTTCTTAAAAATAGTCTATAAATAAATATTAAGATCAGATAACTATTGTTGTCAGTATTTAGCAATACTTTGACACGTACATAGGTATATAACTTATATTATACTATATATATAACTTTCTATTCATTGTACAACATTATACATTTCTATCTATCAATCTATCTATATTTCCACCCCCTCCCACCCTTTCTCTCTCTCTCTCTCTCTCTCTTTCTATTTCACTACAGATATTCTCGTTAAGTCCATCTCATTCACAGCACAGAAATTCTATCTATCTATCCTCTCTCGTGTCTACTATTACTATTATTACTACTACTACTACTACTACTACTACTCTTCTTCCGTTCAATTACCGTAGGAGCGTCGCGACGGCGCCTCTCTCGTCTCGTAGAAAACAAAAGGAGGAAAATTGTTAATTATACGCTTCGCCGTACGTTCACGAATACTCTCAGTTCACGTTTTAGAAGAGATAGGTTCTACTCGTATGTTTCTCTCTCTTTCTTTCTTCCTTCTCCTTCAACCAAAATATTTCTTCATCTCTCTCTCTCTCTCTCTCACTTTCTTTCTGTCACACACACGCGCATACTATCTCCTTTTTCTTGCCTCATTTATTTATATTTTATATATATTTCTTTTTGTTGTCTTACTTTTCACGTCGTTATCCATCATTTTTGTTTACGTATAATTTCTTTTCTTTTTCTTTCAGTTTTCATGTATACCTTGCAATCTACCTATCCTCCCTTTCTTCCCTCCTTTTCTTTCTTTCTCTCTTTGTATTATTTTTTATTTTATTTATATATTTATTGCATGTTTCTTTTATGATTTTCTTTTTCTTTTTATTATAATTATTATTCAGTTCTCCCTCTTTGTTTCTTATATTTTATTTTTTTAACTTGTTAAAACATCACCATTGTGAATTAATCGATCATTTATTACTTACAATTAAACCATCGAACTCACCCTTTCTCTTTTTTTTTAATACTCTATATAATATAATAATATGTTCCTCTTTATCTTTTATCTTTTAATTTATTATGTCAAACTTCTCAAACAATTCTTTTTCCTTTTTTTTCTCTCTCTCTCTCTCTCTCTTCTTTTTATACTTGTTATATTTCTTTTCTTTTTCTCTTTTTTTTTTATGTTCAAATGACGTGGTTTTTCCTTCTTCCTTGTGCTTTCCTTTATCGTGTCAACCTTTGAACCTTTCAACTCACACTCTCTTTCTCTCTCTTTCTCTCTTTCTGTTTCTTTCTTTCTTCAATTCGATCGTAACTCGTTTGCGCTTTCGCACTAGGAAATAGCCGTGGGTAAGAGGTTCGTACAACTCGAAAACGTTAGCTACTCGAATGCGTATGCCATAGGATGAACGATGCGCGAAACTTTAAATTACCTTTTTACGCTTTACTCTCAAATAGTCCCTTTTTCTCTTTACCTTTACCTTTTTTAAACCATTTAACAGGTCAGCACTTTGATACCAACTATTTCTTCATTCCCCTTCGCCAATCAACCAACCAACCAACCAACCAACCAACGAACCAACGAACCAATCCTTCCTTCCACCCTTCCTCCCACCCTGCAACCTACTCTACAACTTCGTGTTTTTCTTTGTTTTTTTGTTTTCCTTTTTTTTTTGTAATAAACCAACAACTTTCCGTTAGTTCTCTCTTAGAAACGTCGATCTGTTGGTTACGTCTTTTATACGAGTTCTTTGATGATTATTCAAAGCTTCTTACATGACTAGAAGATCTCTTTCTCTTTCTTGTCTATAAAAAAAAAAACCCCTCCCTCAAAGTTACGATAAAATCGAAGGAAAAGATTCCTCGTTATACTCGAGAAATAAGATGAACTTTTTCTCTCTCTCTCTCTCTCTCTCTCTCTCTCTCTTTCTTTAATGTGATAGATAAGAAAAATCGATATAAAAAAAAGAAAATCATAAAACTTCTAAGAACAATCTTACTTTGGTGATACCCTACTTTTTTTTTTTTTAGTATTACTATTACTACAGTTGCAAGCAAAGTAATATCGATGAAAGGATGAAATGCAAAAGTTTTTTTAATGATAAAAATAAAACGATCATCTTCGTAAAGACAGAAACAAAAAATATGCGTGATTAATTGAAATTTGATCGTTGAAAAATTTTCTTTGGTTTATAACTTTTATATATAGTATTATTTTTAAAAATAATCATTCAAAAAGTTATAACATACAATTATTATAATAGAATTGAGTAGGGATGTCTAAAAAAGGAGACTACTTTAAATAACCACAAATTTCGTAAAAGAACCAGTAAAAATTGGAATAAATAAAATCATAGACTCTTCTTTCATGATAAAAATAAATTACGAAAAACCATACCATGATACATCATGATATATAACTTATAGTATATCACATAGACCTTTTTTCCAAAGAGACACCCCATTCAATTATACCAATATAAATAATATATGTATATACATAGTAAAATAAAAAAAATTGTTTAAACATTCGATAGTTATGAATTAAATCGTACAACGATATAAACAATAGTTACAATAATAACGATAACGATCATATATAATAATAATCATACCAATATAATTAGAAATAATAATAATAATAATAATAATAATAATAGAAAGTGGACAAGTAACAAAGAGTGATATATAACAAAGTAAAAGATTTATGAACGATGAATAGTTAATTAGTTTCTCTCATAGATAAGTATACATGTACGTATCAATGAATCTGTGTAATCCATTGCACATCGACAACGGCAGCACGGTTTTCCTTTCGCTATCGTGTGGGTGGCTATCACCGACCACAAAATCGCATGCACATTCCCCGCCAATCGGATTTCGTAGTGGTCTCTCCCGTATTATTTGCATATCGCTGGTTGGATGGCACGAAACAATGAGTCACTCTCCTCCTGATCGAAATAAATTCACGATGAGAAAAAAAATCTCACCATTTTCCATACACACACACATATATACACATAGAGAGGATATATTTCTCCTTTATCTATTTTTCTATCGACCCCTTATTTCCTTTTCATCCCTTTTCATCCTAGTTTTCATCCCCTTTTTGATCGATTCTTTTCATGATATTCGATCAATCTTTATCGTAGATAATCATTCCTCGAAAATAGTGTATAGCTCAAATTTATTAATTAAATTTGTAAATGGTTTTTCTTTACTGCATGCGTGTGTGTTTGTGTGTGGGCACGAATTGGAGAAATTAATTTAGAATTATATTTTTATTTATATTATATAATCGATAATTTTTTGTAAATCGAATAAAATATTTTTCTTCGAGTTTCTCATTTGTACGACAAAAATACGCTGATAAATTCTTCACAAATGGATCTCTCATATACGTGTGAAGAAAAATGGATGATAGATTTAAACGATCGCAAATGTATTTAATTAATAATATCGATATTAAAAAATATAAAACGAATTGCGATTAATTCGTGAATTTCTTTATCGTCAAACGATTTATATATTACGTATAGAATTTTATTAACATTTATTTTATATAAAGAAAATGGAATTACTTCAGTGACCACACGCGTATGATTTATCAAAAAGTCTCTCTTCTCGAAATTGAAACAATCGATTTTGTTAGAAAAAAAACAACAAAAGTCTCTATTTAATACAATAAATTCGATTATTGAAACGAACGAAAAGAGAAGATTCCTATTATATTATCGAAATGATTTAATCCAATTTATACGCAGCTTATAGTTATGCGCGTACGTGATTCTGATAACGAATTCATTGATGGAAATTGAAAATTTGTAAAATAAAACGAATGAAAAATATGACAGGCTTTATTGCAATTATATAATATATAATCTTTAAAGTTTAAAGGAAAACATATGCTATAAAACGTTTTCCTTTAAACTTTAAAGATTATACTAATCTTTCTCTCCCGAACATGAGTATAATCTTTAAAGTTTAAAAAATAAATAAATATATTAAAAATATATCTTGGGGAATTATTTTAAATTAAATATAATTTCAATTGTTTAATATAAAAATAGAAATAAATAACTTTGAATAATTTGTATATGTAAAAAATATAAATAACGTGTATACTATATAGAATAATTTATTTACCGAAATACACTCTTTTGAATATTTTTTATATGAAGGAAAAAAAAAACATGCGAGATTGCTTATTGATCAACCCAGTGACCAGATGACCGCATAAAAAGTGTAATTGATCGCCTTGTTTGATTATAGGTGAGTAAGAAACTACGACAACGATCTTTTCACAGATACCTAATTGTACGTCAGGATTAAGTCATGATACTAGTAGTCACGATAAGTAACTAACGAGTTTGTTGCTTCCAAGATTTTATTTCTTCCTATGCATTTTCTTCAAGTCTTATTTTTTCTTTTTCTTCCTTTCTTTCTTTATTTCAAACCAACCAGTCGACGAAGTACCAATTTTCTTCTCAATCCTTATATCCATAGTGATATCATATAATATTATGCGTTTGACAGTAATAACGTATCGGTACTTTAATTGACGTTCACAATCCAAATATCTTCCTTGAAAAAAAGGAAAAAAAAAAGTGAATAAAAAAAAAAAAATAATTCGATAATGAACACCAATGAAATCACGAAAGATAGATATAAATGACTATCTACCTTTCACAATATCTCAAATAGTATTATACCAACGTTAAATATCCTATAATTATGTAAAATGATGACAGAGAAAAATAAAAAAAAAATCCCACCCGTGCACGTGCATATACATAAACGTAATATATTATCGCATAGAAGAAAAAAAAAAAAATGACTAACCGTCGATTAGAAATTACGAAGTAAGGTGAATTAGCGAATGATCTACTTTTCTTTCTTTTTTTTTTCTTTTTTGTATATATAATGCAGGGCGCTAGAAATAATAAAATGTCTCTTTATAGAAATTTTAAGTGAAAGTTAAAAACCTAAACTGGAAGCTTACAATTTGTCTAATCGTCGTGTACGTCGATGATCATCGTAGGTTGAAAACGTGGCTAACCACTTTTAACAAATATAATACGTGTACCATGTAAAAGTACCTACACGTATATGTAACATATATGTAAAAGAGAAAGAGAGAGAGAGTACTAGTTTACGTGTTCCTCTGAGAACCGCCCTCGGTTCGTTCCTATCGTGATTTCGCGACTATTCAATCTCTTAACCGGTCGTTCGTACGTCGTTATGGTGATCATTCGTGCGTATTACGAATCTCTAACAGGGTGTTTTCATCCAAACGACAGACACGAAACTAGGCCTGAAACTTAATACTGATCGAAAGCGTGTATCTATCTAAAGAATACACATATAACACAATATCTTTTTAAAACTAATTTTTATTTTTATTATTTTTTAGATATAAAGAGTTATATTTTATATAATAATAAATCGCTCCCCTAGAAATAGCAATAAAAAAAAGCTATTATATAATATATAATATAAGAAGAAGAATAATGTTATATTTCATATGATATAATTGTATTATAATATAAGTGGGTGGGTTATCAAGTTTTTATTCTTTAAAGATAGATGATATAATCAACTATTAATTGAATGTTATTTTTTTTGTTTTGTTTTGGTCAAATTTATTTTATATTTTTTGTTATTGTTCTAAATAATCATATAAATTATTATATTACAGTAAACAACGGTATTTATATAACATAGAAAAATATAATTAATATATCATTTTTATTATATATTATACAATATATTTTTAATTAAGATATATTAAATATATACACCGTAGAGATCGTTGAATATATTATTATATTAAATACGATACAATAGAATACGATTGACGATTAAGAATATCATAAAGCTTTTAAAACATCCTTTAATTGTAAACACATATGAGGAGGAGAGGGGGGAGGAGAAGATTTTACTCTTCGTATAAAAGATACCAAATACATAAACGATAAGCTGTGTGTTTCTAGGAACTTGCACGGTCCATGTAAACGGCCCACGGAAACTGCATTCCTCTCGTGGTAACACGTTATACCTATCTAACTCTAGCTTTTATGGCTTTATCGTTCACCGATTTCGAGTTTCGCCATGTGAATGAATTCGTTGGTAAAGAGAAAGAGAAAGAGAAAGGGGGAGATAAGTAGACAGAGATAGATATAGAAGATTTCAGTTGATTCGAGCTTCATTTTCGAGTAACAAGCGATTTCAGATGAGGACTAACCTAAACGAATCTCTCTCTCTCTCTCTTTCTCATTCTATGTTCAATGGAAAACGTTTGCTATCTCTTATGCATAATACAGATAGAGATAGAGAGAGAGAGAGAGAGAGGGATAGTCACTTTCGAGAAACGCGTTCAAGCCTCCAACCATTTCATGTCTGGAACACTTTCCTAACGTTATTTGCTGGACGGCTTTCACACGTCAACCGAAATTGTCCTTTTCGCGTAAACGTGCTTCCTACGTTCCTCACGTATTACGTATATGTACATAAATCTTCACCGAAAACTAAATTCATTGTTTCCTTTTTTTTCTTTTTTTTTTGTGTAAAGAGTTAAACGTATAACTTTATAACTACGTGTCGTCAACGTATTTTCCTGCCTCGTAATAATATGATACTTTTTTATTCGTTTCTTTATCTTTTTCGTTCATTTTCACAGACACACATACATACATACATCGAAGTTTAATATTTGATCATTTTTCATTTCAAGGATAATTGTGGAATTAAATATTGTTTAATGTGATTGTAAAAAAATAAGATAAGACATATTTTGTGTTATGAAATAATGCAACTTTTGTAATAATTTAATATAGAGATCAACGTAAACAATTATGCAAAGAATTTTGTCAAATTATTTAATATGATAATATTTCTGGTTAACAATTATATCGTTTAGAATTAGTATCATTTTTAAATATACAGCTTGAGATAATTATGTTCTTCGAATGTCGTCCACAAAGGTATCGAAAAATTCGACAATTTTAATCTGACATAAATCGTGTTATTAACCTTAACAGAAAAATATTGTTTTGTTTTACGAATAAAATTGAAATAATCGTTATTAATAAGAATTGAAAAAGAACAAAATAATCGTTAATTATAGTAAAAGTAACCGCATATACAATTCCTCATTAATTTACCCTTATCTATATTTCGGATTAACGAAATCACACAAAAGTGTTGGATGGGCACGTTTGATCAAGTAAAACTTCAGTTGTATTCCCATGAGTTTGCCACTTAACCATGGTCGACGTTGAAGAAAAACGGTTAACGTCGAAGAAAAATGTTGGAATTTCCAGAACCACGCGTCATGGGGTCGAAGCACGGAACTACCCCCGTTTTAGTTTAAGGCTTGTAGGATCTATTAACCTCTGCCCCCTCCCTCTCCCCACCACTACTAAAGACGAGAAAATATATTTGCTCGAAGTTTCCACTTATTTTCTTCTTCTTCTTCTATTTGGTTTATAATAAAATAAAAAAAAAATAGGATTGATTTTGGGGTTCGAGATTTTTAACGAATATTTTATTTCGTAAATATATACCGATGATAAAATAAATTTTATTTTTAAGATACGCATTTACATTATTTATTATTTAATTTGTTATAATTATATATATAAGATTACTAATGTTATTTTATTTACAAACTATTTTGTTTTCTATTTGTAATTTTATTCTAAGAAAAACGCGTAAATATTTTCTAATTAATCTTTTTCTTATGGAAAAAATATAAATCGAATTCTTTTCCGACACATCGAAATAAAATTCGAATATTCGAGTAACCGTGTATTTTTATTTTTTATTATTTTTTTGTTTTTTTTTTCAATACTTTCGTCAATATATAGTTATCATCATTTCGAAAGCAGAAAAAAAAAGTATTAAAATAAAAGAATATACGATACGTATTTAGTAGCAATTTTCTCATCTCTTTCTTTTCCACTACTACTACCATTATTATTATTATTATTATTATTATTATTCTTTTGGACAGAATGCAAATTGAATTCCAGGCACGTTGAAACGAGATTCGAATACTTTCGTCGAGAGTATAAATTAGTCGCGTTATCGGTGTCATTAAGTTGTTTCGCATGCGAAACATTTTTCTTCGAAGAAATGCACACATTTACGTTTGTACACTTATAAACAGAGCCAAACACGCGCACACACACACACACATACGCACCTACGCAAACTCATTTCACTGTCAGTGTTCTTCAACATTACGGTCGTAAATAAGGGTGAGAATCGGGAAGAAAAAAAAATGCAATAAAAAGCGGGTAGGGTCGTTCGGGCCGAGAGAATTAACCGGAAAGAAGGAGAGAAAAATAAGGAAGTTAAAGAAAAAAAAAAAAGAAAAGGAAAGAAAAGAAGAGAAAATGCAAAAGGGGATTGTGGAAAATGAAAACGTACGGTTTTTCCCTTGTAAACGAGAAAGCGATTTTCTCGTCGTACCTTCTATTCCTTCGATCGGAATAAACTGGAAGGTTACGACGTAATGGATTAAAGGGAAACTTTTTCAAACAAACGCGATTAGATCTATCTATCCCATCTATTTGTCTAACTCTCCTATATCTCTTCATAGATTTGTAGAAATTGAATAAACGATTATTTTTGTGTTTATTTTTAAATCATCATTAAATCATGTTGAAATGATAAGATTCAGAAAATTAATTAAATGAAAAAAAAAAAAAGAATATTATTTGTCTCTCAAATATATTATATTTAAATATAATAATAATAATATTATTATAAAAGGGTAGGGGATTGTTAAATGTTTTTAATCTCGAAATAAGAAAATTTGTTATGGTTATATTATTCTTTTTCTTTCAGATTAAAAAGAAAGAAAGGAGAGAAAAGAAAATGACTTTCTACGTTAAGCTCAAAAAGCTTTTCTATCCGCCCATCAACCCATTTTGATAAGTGTTTGATTTATCTATCTCTCTTTCTTTATAAATCCAAGAATTACGAATCGATAATAATTACAGCTGGATAAACTAAATATAATACTCAACGATCAAACACGTTGAGGATAAAATCAAGCGAATCTCAAATAAAGAAAATGATTAAATAAAAATCAATATCAAATGGAAACAGTTATTGACTGACAATATATATATATATATTAACTACAGTTTCATCGTTTTGTCAAGAGACCACAAAGAAAAGAATAGATTAAGATAGACACGGATAGAAAGATGGAATAAAATAGAGAAAGAGAGAAAAATGTAAAAGTTAAGCACTCACGAAACTTGAAAAATCTTCAACCGTGACGATAGAACGAACGATCGTTGCAAAGACACTCGTAATGGAAGAAAACAAGGGAAGAAAAGTAAGCATGTTATCTGTAAAAGCGAAGAAGAATAAGAAGAAGAAGAAGAGAAGGACAAAACGTAGAAGAGAAATCCGTTTTACAGACGAAGATAAAAGGATCGACGAATGCGTTATTCAGAAGGAGGTTTCTTAAAGGATGATGATACCGAGAGCCAACTGTGATGAAACTTCCAACTTTTCTCGCTGTAGTTATAAATAACTAGGCCGCGAACCTTCTTCTTCTTCTTCTTCTTCTTCTTTACCTTCTCCTTCTTCTTCTTCTGCTTCTTCTTCTTCTTCTACTTTCTCTACTTGTTCGTTTTATTTTTCTTATTATTCTTTCCTCCTTCTTGTAAACTTCTAATTGCTCTCATCGTCATACTAGTAAGCACGATATCGATGATCGTTTACAGTATATATATATATAATAAAACTTGGCAAAATAAACCTATTTTTTCTATTTTTAATTAAAATTATCTAGATAGTATGTTATACATTGTTTTCTATTTTAGCTTTATTATTATTTAATTAATATTCATTTTCTCTTTTTATTATTATCTAACACTTCTTTCTTTCTTTCTTTTTTCTTCTTTTTTGGATTATTTAATATCATTTTAATATCGTTTTATTTTATTATCTAAGAATATATATTTTTATTATATTTATACTTATTTAAATATATATATATTTTTTATTTTTGTTTATTATTATTTTATTCATTAATTATTATTATTCGTGTTAGTAAACACCATTGTCTGTCTGTATTTAATATATCAGATCAATTATTAATAATGATTTTGTTAAAATTTATAAAAAGATTGACATTTAATTAAAATATCGAACCGATTTATGCATCTACCGAGTTTATATTGCAGGAATAGATAAAAGAATGAAATAAAAAAAGGAGACAGATATTCGAATTCAAACGGGGGGGAGGGGGAGGGGAGGGGAGGAGGACACACTTTTACGACGAGGGATCTTTTACACGTTCGAAGAAAATGTTCTTTTTACGAAACGCCATAAAAAAAAACTACGGTGGTGTAATTTAAACAGATCAATCGAAAAAGTCACGTCACCGAGGACGAGAAAATATATCTCTCTCTCTCTCTCTCTCTCTCTCTCTCTCTCTCTCTTTTTTTTTATTTCTTTCTCGTATGACATTTTATTTTTTATTAACCATAATTTATCTTGCTTGAATATTTGCTCAGGAAAAAAGAAAATACGTTTTCATAGGAAATTTTAGAACACTTATTAGAACTTTAAATTCATTTTATTTGCGTGAAGATGTACGTATACAAAAATACAAAATTAAATTTGTATTTTAAATTCTCATCGTTATCACAAGAAGACACGTGAAAATATTTTTTTTCTTTTCGATGCATTGTTAGGAAAAAAAATAGATTTTGCATTTATTATGATTTAATTATGAAAAACCCCCAACAACAGAGAGGATCGTAGATTTATTATCTGTAATTAAATTTCTCCTAAATCGATTACTTTTTATTTGATTTTTTTTTTTTTGTATAATCGATACGTAAATAAAAATGTCAAAATGTCAATAAGTCAATACAACACCATGATTTTGTAGTGAACGAAGAAATAAACTGTATTGTTGTAAGAAAAAGAAAAAAAACTCGGTTTAATAAAACTTACGTCAATCTTGTGGTATTTTCTTTTGTTTTTTTTTCTTTTTTTATCTTTTTACAGTTAATTCTAATGAACGAATGATGATCGTTAAGAAAAGGAAAAGAAGATAAAGAAAGAAAAAAAAAATAAATAAATGAACACAGACGAAGAAGAAAAATGTTGAAAAAGATAGAGTGTCGGACGATCGAAGATGTAAGTAATTACTTTCGCTAATGAAAAAACCCTAAGAATAATGAGGTATCCTCGTAGTAAGAGTTCCTTATCGATCTGTGAATAGCTGTAACGAGCAAGAATGTCATAGCGAGAAAAAATAACGTTTAAGGATGGATATTCCGATTTATCCAGTTAAAAAGAAAAAAGAAATAACAAAAAGTACAACTCTTATTCTTTCATTTATCTTGTGTAAATTAAAAAGAAACAAACAACCGTGAGTAGTCGACGATTAATCGCATTTATTACTGCACCGATTTTAAATCGAACGATAAAAACTAAATAATTTAACCAAATTATTATCTCATTCAAACGATAATAAACAAAAGGATGAAATAATCATCTACTTAAAATCTACGAACGGGAAATCATTTCTGTGAAAACCGATAATTAATATTATTCGACGAAAACTCGTAGTCGCGTTGTTTTAAAATGTCGAATAAAAAATATATAGAAAAAAAAAAACACTCTTTAAGTGGATAAATCGAGATATCTTCTTAAAAAAAAAAAAAAAACTTCTATAAACGAAAGAGGCGGGGAAAAACAAGGAACTAGGGAACAAAATGGAACTAGGGATCAAAAAGAAACTAGGAAACAAAAAAGGAAACTCTTTCCTTTGATTGTTGCTTTTCGTTTTACCTTTCATTCTATCTATCTATTTTTTTCTGATCTTTTCAAACGAGATTCCTATTTCGTGACATTTTAAGAGATAACTTCGCGAGAGAGAAAAGCTCCCGCGCTTTCGACCCTCGTCCGCTAATAGCAACAAGTTACTTCTGACCCGTCAGCACGAGAACGAGCAAGCACACGGGACAGACCCTTGCGACGTCTCTATATTTAGTACAGGTCGAACCACTAGACCGGCGAGAAAACACAAAAGAAAGAAACGAGAGAAAGAGAGAGAGAGAGAGAGTATAACCAACGAACCCACCCAAATGAGAAGTGAGGTTAGAATGAGAGTAACAGTAAGAATAAAAGTTAAAGTAAGAATAAAATAGGAAATGTGAGAGTGTGTTTGTTAAAAACAAAGAAAGATGGAGAAACAGAGAGAGAGAGAGAGAAAATCTCGCGATATCTTCTACGACGCAAGTCTCTTAATGTTCGAAATGAAAAGAGAAAAGGGAAGCCGCCATATTGCTTCTCTCGCGTCTCTTCTGGCTCGCAGCTGTGGTGAACATGCAAAAACGACTATCTTCTTCCTCTCTTTCTCTTTCTTTCTCTATCTCATTCTCTCTCTCTTTCATCTCCATAACTTCCCCCCCCCCTTCCCCTTCCTCCCTTTTCTTTCCTATATTTCACCTCTCTACGAATATTTCCATTTGGATGGAATATCCAAAAGCTAAACGTTGCTGATCAAAGTCCTCTATTTTATCGTATTTGATATTACTCCCAATATTGCGTCATTTGACATTTCTAGGGTAAACAAGATGAATTCTTGGTGATATGATAAATCGTATAAGAGACAAAACGATTAAGTATGATTTTAGAACTTTGTTTTTTCTTTTTTTTTTTCGTATGATTTTGGGCATATGAAGAAATTTTCATTGCTTCTTTTAATTATGGATATTTAAATATCCATAAGAAGACTGTTATATTTGAAAATTTTATCAATATTTTCGTTCGAAGTATATTCATTCGTGGTATACTCTGGTCCGATTTGCTCAATTTAAAAAAAACATACACATAGGAACAACAAAAAATTGGAACAATGTTTTATATACCAGTAAACAGTATTGCGCGTGTATATATATAACGTCTTTTAATTCTACAGTAAATTAAGATAAATCATCCACGAGTAATGTACAGTAGTATATTACGTAGTGTGAGAAAAAATTCAAAGACAAGAAACAGAGATCAAGTGAGCGGTGAAAAGGAGGAGGAGAGAAAAGTGAGATAACTCTACGAACGAATAAGTACTTCGAAAGATCTACAGATCTATGTCTGCGTTCATCTGAACTCTCTCTCTCTCTCTCTCTCTCTCTCTTTCTTTCTTGTTTAATAAGTTTCAAAGAACTATCATCGTGTCCGAGAGATAATTGGACGTATTTAACGTGAACAAAAAATATTTAAAAAAGAAAGAAAGAAAGAAATATGCTAGAAAGAGAGAGAGAGAGAAATAGAGGGATATAAAATGATCGAATACACTTCCAATTGAGAGTTACGACGAATCATGATCAACACACACAACGCGCGAAACTTTATATGAATTTAATTCTCTCTTTTTTTTGGTTTTAATCGACAAATAAGATGCAATTTAACGCCACGTTTATTAACCAATCTATAAATTATTCAATTGCGTTCCATTAAAACATTTATTTACTTTTATTCGATAATAAATGTTTCTTTGTTTTTTTTTTTTTATTTTATAAACATAATATACGATCAATTTAATCATTATTTCCAACGCTATATTTTAATATATCGTAATAAATAAGATAACGTTTAAATGTTACGAAAAGAAAAAAAGAAGAAATAAGACATATAATAATTTGAACCACATAGAAAAAGAAGAGATTCGTAGTAATAAAAAAAAGAAAAAAGAAAGAAACGAATCGATTAAAGAATTTTGAAAAAGCCCGCGAAACGAGTGTAGCGCCGTCTAAGTGCGCGTTGGCGGGGAAACTTTAAATTTATTCTTTCTACGTGCATATACGACGACGTGCAATCCCCTTCCGTCCACCCCGATTAAAGATTTTTTTCTTGACACTGATAAAAGCTATATTATCAGAATTGTTGAATTCGTCGTGAGTGTAAAGCCACGTTGAATGGGATTCAATTATCAAGCTGAGAATATACAGAAAACAGTTCGAGAAAGTAAAGTGAGAGAGAGAGAGACAGAGAGAGAGAGATTGAGAGAGAGAGAGCTCAGTAGGTCTTTACATCAAGAGACTCAACACAACAACGAAAACGAATAAGGTAACAGTGCGAGTTCGTAATAGAGTTTACAAGTTCGAATATTGCTTGAACATTCAATGACAAAATGAAAGACCTTTCCGATGCAGAGATCGGGAACAAAAGCTTCGTGTATTTTAGTAGTGGTGGTAAAGGGTAGTAGTGCGAGAGTGGGTGGTAGGAAAAATAAAGAAAGAAAGAAACAGAGATATATAGAGAAAGAGAGAGAGAGGGAGAAAGAGAGAGAGAGAACGAGATGGATGAAAAAGAACGAAAGGGAAAACTCGTTTAAACTCTTTCAATACGCCGAGCGTAAAATTTGTACGTCGGGCAAAAGCTCGAAGAAATTACCACCCGCGTGGAATATAAATCCGGGTTATTTCCTTCTAGAGAGAGAGAGAGAGAGAGAGAGAGTCGCCTGGCCTTTTTTATTTTTTTTTTTTTTATCGTACCACACGAAAAAGGGATAGAGATAGAGATAGAAAGAGAGAGAGAGAGAGAGAGAGAGACATAGAGAGAAAAGGAAATAGGATGATGATGATGATGATGATGATGATGAGCAGCAAGAGATAAAGAGGGTGGAAGAAGAATCTCGAAAGCCGTTAATCGCACGTATTCAACAAAATTCGAATTCTCGCGAAAATGTCGAGTTCGGCTTGACGAGATCACCCCGATAATAACGAGCAAAGACTAGTCACAAATTTTCCTCTGGATCGTTAATGGATCGTTCAAATGATCATATATATATATATATATATATATATGTATGTAGTTATTGAATAAAATGAAATAGCATTTTCCTCCTCGGGGCATTGATCGTACGAACTTCCTCGTCGAAATTTCCGTATAAATTTATTTTCCATCTCTATCTCTTTCTCTCTCTCTTTCTCTCTCTCTCTCTCCCCCTCTTTTCTTGCTCTATACATTTATATATATATATAGCAGAGTATAAAATTTATTTTGATTAAAAGATATAAAAAGTTTGTAATAAATATCGAAATTTTCTATTAACAACA
>NW_014569575.1:424273-425390 GCF_001313835.1 Polistes canadensis
TACTATATATAAGGAAAAAAACGTATATTAAAAATTAATCTTAAACGATTAACGGTATTTTTTATTTGTATATATATTTAAATATAGGATAGAATAAATTGTGCGAAATATTAAATAAATACTACGGTATTATTTATTATTTTTATCTCTCTTTTACTCTCTTGCTGTTTGTTACTCTCTCTCTCTCTCTTCCTTTTTTTTTTTCATTTTTCAACGTGGCAATAACGATTTGTTTATACGGATTAAAAACTCGTCTATCGTAAATATCAAACGAGTAAAGATCTTCCTCGCAACGCAAAATCCGATCGCTTTTAACGTTTCTCTTCTGCTTACTCTTTTTATCTTATTTATCTAAGCTTCACATATATTCATTTGAACATTTTTTTCCTCGTAAATAAAGAAACAGAAAATGGAATTTAAAAAAAAAAAAAGCAAGGTATTACAAAAGAACGAAGGAAAAAAAACAGGAGGTGTGAATTGGTTGTTTAAAAAAAAAAAAAAGACGAAAAAAAGACAGAAAGAAAAATGATCGCATTTATCATCCCCCGATTGAAACTTTCAATGCACTAACCAGGATTGTAAGAAAGACGAGAACGGTGGTCGGTCTTTTCGTACATAAAATTGAACGAGATAAAATTATCTTTTTATCTTTAGTCGTCGCGTAATAAAGAAACAGTCTCGAGCCTCGCATGTGTATCTCTACGTAAAAAAGGGCCGATGTATTGCTTTAAAGGAACGCCGACGATCTTAAACTCTTTCGTATTCGTTTATTTTCCTCAAATATTCTCAAAAATATCACCATCGTTCTATATTTATTGGGTCAGCCTATGAGTAATATGTCGCGCGGAGGGTTTTAATAATTTATATTTTAATTAATAAGAATATATATATATAGTTTTGTGTGTTAATTCATAATATGTTATTACTATATTTAATTATATTTAAATAAATCAAATATTTTATTTTGAATTATAGATATATTAAACATATCGTATAGCTAAATAAATCTTTTCTTATCTTATCAAAAATATCACCGTCGCAATATTTATTGTCAGACCTCTTCTCTATAGAGAGTATTTTGTATTACGTCGTCATCGAGATCCCAATATGCACCTAT
>NW_014569575.1:425408-430115 GCF_001313835.1 Polistes canadensis
CCAACGGCATTGCACAATCACTGAATGATTTCAAGCATCGCCTCATATCTAGGTCATAACGAGATACGTTTCTGGGTTATGGCGGTTGCCCCAAAGCAGCAGGCCCATGTTAATTATATAGGATTGCGTATTACGTCGTCATCGAGATCCCAATATGCACCTATTTTTCATACCGATTTCGCTTTCCATTTTTTTTCTTTTTTTTCTCATTGTTATTTTATATTATATTTAATTATATCTATAAATGAGAATAAAAATAAAATAATATAATTTGTTTCGAATATCACACACAAAATAATTTATTATATTTATCGTAAAAGAAAAAAAAAATCGAAATAAATAATGCTGCAATCTTTTCTTTTTTATCTGAAAAAAGAAAAAAAAAAAAAATGTTCAATATTCGATATCCAAACGAAAAACTTTAGAATTTTATTTGCCAATAGAGAAAATTACTCGAGTTTATTTAACCAACCGAATATTTTTCTTTTGGTTACAATCGAAAGAATTCTGTCCCCCGCCCCCCCCCTCCTCCTCCCCATCTCTTCGTTTCTCCAATAAAAATCGGCAAAGTTGGCGAATAAAAGAGACGTTAAGAAGAGAGAGAAAGAGAGAGAGAAAAAAAGAAAAATAGATAGAAAAAGAAAGAAATATTTTAACGCTCTCGCAGTTAATCGTTCGTGATTGGTAGCAATTAAATTCGTGAGATAGACTGGAGATGTTGTTACGAACTACTGGATAAGAGAGAATATCGGGGTATCGAGAAACGGTGTGACGAACGATATACAAAAATTAGTAGAGGAAAGGAAAAATAAAAAAAGAAAGATTACAAAAGACAACAAAAATAGAAGAGATCGTAACGTTCGATGGGAACACGTTCGTAAGTTAATATTCCAAATAAGAGAGAAAGAAAATGAGGGAAGAACTGTGCTACTCGTGGTGCCGGCAAAAGCGATGGCTAATTACCGGCACTAAAAAGCGAATAACAAGGGAGTTATACGATTATCGAAGTAATAAACTGGGAAATACAATGATGTACTGATAAACGTATGTATGATAAGTACGTATATCTATGTAATACATATATATATAATTTATAATATATAATATATATTACATGTTTTCAGATAAATCTCAACCATATGCATACATATATAATCTTATACTCTTTTCAACGGATTACACGTATCATGTGTGTTTATATACCGTTCTTATATTTTTATATCTATTAAACGTAACATCTAAAATATATCGATTGATTTATCGATTTATTAAAATGAAAATAATAAAAAATAATACAACATTACCTGATAGATGAATAAAGAAACATAATCCCAAGATGAATATCGTCATGATTTTCGGTCGAAAAAGAAAAATGAAATCCTTCGAACCAAAGATCCAATGGTAAGATCAATCTTCACCCTTCCTTCAACTTCATGTCCCCCTTTTTCCTTCTCTTCCGTTATATACTTCGGGTTTAATCTTCTTATTGTCTTGAAATTTGATAATATACGATAGGAATACGCACCCAGTATAAATAGTCTTATGAAATATTTCTAAAGATGTGATACACAATTTTTCTCTAAGTAAAATTATATTTGGTAAGGGTAAGTGGACCAAGGGAAGGACAATCAAACAACCGTTCGGTAATATCGATAAAATATAAAGGATTTACGATCGAAGGAGAAGGAGGATTGTAAGAAGCTTACCGGACCGTGTTGTATGACACACGGGAACACCGTACACACAGCGTGCTACGAGACCAGTTCGAAGACTGAGTCCGAGTTCGTATTCCGGAGGCTGACTTCTCTCGGCCCTACCAGGGTACACCGGACTAGTAGTGTGTTGCCCGTCCGTTGCCCGCCTCTGGATAACGTTTCCTTCCACCATTAGGCACACACGCGGTATATACCACGCGACGACATACATCGTGCCAAGACCTCCCGAGGGGGAACCGTTGTACGTTAAATCGAGGATCAAGATCATCTCGCGTTTCTTTCGTATCCTCCTTCTTCGCTCTTACCATCACCAACAGCACCAACCATTACTGCTAACACCACCGGTATCGTAATCATTTGCGTGATCCCATTTTCCCCGTTAGTTTTTTGATAATAATTGATATTCTGAAAAATTCGAATTTACATATTAATTTTTGGTTTGGTTTTAGGCTTTAAATGTGATTGTATAGTATAGCAAATTGGATATAAGAATTAATTTAATGATAAATTTATATTTGTTGTTGTTGTGTTGTTGTATTTTGCAGGTTGATTTAATGATGATTGCTAGCAATGTTGGAAATAAGGAAATATGATAATTTTAGATGTGATTAATTTTTCAATCGAATTAGAAATAAGTAAGTTGGTAAAAACACAGAGTTAATTTATTTATAAATTAAATTTGTCTTTGGTTCTATATATATTTTACAATTCATTTATAATGTTAGATGCGCTGGTAACATTGATTCGTTGCTAAAATATAATAGAATCGAAAATAGTAATAGGAATTTGATAATAAATTAATTTCGTCTGAGTAATACTTTAATTACATGATACAATCTTAGTAACTGATAATGTTTTATTTATTAATTCTATGCAAAACACAACAAAATGAAAATGCATTGAATCATGAAAAAATAGGATATAAAAATTAAACAATAAATTAATCTTGAAATGATTATATATTTTACAGCATGATATAATATATTTAATCGTTAATTTTGGTATCCACAAGACATTAGTAATTAAAAATAATTAATGTAATTACAAGAAAATAATTTGAAAACCGCTATTTGTGCAATTTCAAGTGCCAGCTCGACATTAAAATTTAAAAATCACAGATTTTTATAAGTTTAATTTACTTCAAGATTAATTGTTAAATATTCTATCAATAGTTAAATACTTTTAAGAAATATTGCAACAATTTATAAAAAGTATATGAGAAAGCATTCTATTTTATATAATCTTATTAAATTAGTTAGATCCATAATAATTTAATGTATCAAAGTTACAGATTATTTGTTTATTATTCATAAATATAAACATTATGGAACTATATATTTATTTACTTACCGAACAAATATATTCTGCATATTCACCAAACAATTTTCTCGAGCTTCAAAACCGCGCTATTTTAGTTCAAGCGTTAAGTAGATGGCGCATCCTAACGAGCGCGCCAATTATATAAAATTTCTAAATTGTAAATTGCAAATTTCAAATTCGCGTTCCACATATATATTTATGTAAATACATTACAAAAACATAAAATATAATAAATATATTAAAAAATATAAAAGAATGATTAATTTTTTCTATAAACATATTTAGAACTACTATGCAGCAGTACATACAGCAGTAAGTGGCTACATCTATACGCAAAGCGCAAAACTTCTATCAGTTGCTGGAATATCGCCATCTGTAAACGGTACTTAACACATATGCAAGAAAAAAGTTTAAAACAAAAAAGTTTTATAATTTTTGAAAACTTATGAATAGTTCCTAATATATATATATACTTATAATATATTTATCATTTTTTAAATAATATATATATAGAAAGTAATATACATATTAGTAATAAATTATTATTCATATTAATATGCATAAACATACATTAAATACATTATTTTTTAATTCGCAAATGATACCAAAATTATTATTCTATAAAAATGACTAAAAATAAACGTCTAATAACAATCATAAGTTTGCTTCTAGAATTTTATTCGATCCAAATATTACATTGAAATTGTTTAATTATGCATATATACGCTCTCGAAAATCCATCAATTTATACAAACGCGTGAACAAATCCCTTAATTACTTCACATTTGTCGTAAATTCGAAATGATGAAAAATGGACTTATTATAGAAATACGAAAATACGATTGATATATTAAATGAAAATTGCTTTATATTCCAACAAGTTAATAAATTGTAAATTAAAAAAAAAGGAATCACTTTTAACTTTACAGATAGGGCGATCAATAACGACGTAAAAAAATGTAACAAAAAATATAAATTGGTTATATATTTATTATGATTGCATTAAGAATGAGGGAAATGGTTTAATATTTTTTATAAAGTTTGATATTTTTACGATTTCTTCAAAATGAGTTGGACATATTATTAAATATTCGATATGATATATATTACAATTAAACAATACACGTTAGGAAAGTTTATAATTTAACATAGTATAATAAACTTAGGTACTCAATGTAATAATATAATGTATTTACTAAAAAAAAGTTCATTTTTAAGGCGATAGATTTAAAATAAAATAAGTTAAGCGTATTTTGTGTATATTGATGGTTTTGTGAGCAACACTTAAAGGGTTAATAGTTAAAATTTAATTTTTTCCTATGAGACGAAGGACTAAGTAATGGGTGGATACTTTCTGGACATTATACTAATCTGAATACTATGTAATTGCCATTTCATAAAGATTTTTGAGCAAGGATCAATCTCTGTTTTTTTAGAGCGATACCTTAGATTATGGCTTGTACATTTTAAATGTTCATCATCATACTACCACCACGAAGCCTGAGTACTAAATGAAGAGTAGATTCTTTTTGAATATTATAATCAGAAAGTGTACGACCATCTTCTAATTGTTTTCCAGCGAAGATTAACCTTTGTTGATCTGGAGGAATTCCTTCCTTATCTTGAATTTTCGCCTTAACATTTTCTATCGTATCTGAAGCTTCAACTTCCA
>NW_014569575.1:432594-545689 GCF_001313835.1 Polistes canadensis
GATTCCTTTTGGATATTATAATCAGACAATGTACGCCCGTCTTCAAGTTGTTTTCCAGCAAAGATTAATCTTTGTTGATCTGGTGGGATACCCTCTTTATCTTGGATTTTTGCTTTTACATTTTCAATAGTATCAGAGGCTTCGACCTCGAGGGTTATGGTTTTACCCGTCAGAGTCTTTACAAAGATCTGCATATTTCCTAAAAACAGAAATTCAACGTTACAATTAAAATCAAATTGATATTACATGCAGTAATTTACAAGAAAATAAAAAATAGTTCGATCAACTAAGCAGTAAGATGGCTGACGTACTCGTATGGAAAGTCATACAAGTATAAAGCTGACGGCTGTAGTTGCGTCATTAACTGGATCAATATCCACCATTTTGTTTTCTGTTACTGCGCACAAATTTTAATCGATCTTTGCATGATCATTGTCAGTTACAACACAGTTTTTCTTTTACTTTTTTATAATATATGACAAATAATATATTTTCATTTATTTATAATATATATATATATAATTAATTACATTAATTAATATATGATTTTTAAGAAGAGTCGAGATTATTTCATAATAATTTAACCATATTTATTATTCGCTTTAATATTAGAAAAGAATAAAAAAAAAAAAAAAAAGAAAGTCGTATAACAGTATCTTATAATACAAATGACATTGATATAAATCGATGAAACATATAATTACTTCGATTACACTAGCTTTTAAAAAATACAAATTCGTAAGTATAGATTTAATATGTTAACAAATAAACTCACCTGGTTCTAATGTAATGTAGCTTTGCAAAAATCAAAGATAATTTATCAAAATGTCACAGCAAATAGATTCACAAAGACTATCTTTAGCGATTCCCACAGAACTGAAGCGAGATATGATACCCTTTCTTTTATATAGCCGTGGTAGAATGACGCAGCAGCTGCATATGATTGGTTCGAGAAAATTCTTGGGAAAAGCTGATTGGATCACAACGTACTTGGTTGTTCGAGAAACTGTTTGCGTAGCAACATCGTATTGGACTATCAAACAAAGAAAAATGGAGAGTATCCTTTATCCGTTTAATAGTTCATATTCTCCTTTCTAACTCATTAAATCTATTTATTTTTAATATATTTAATACATCAATTGATTAATACAATATTTGGTTACCTTGTTTAACTGGAAATTTGATTAATTAATTTATGCTTCTTCAATAAGCCTAATATTTTATATAACGTCTTTCTAAGAACCGGAAATAGATAGCGCTGTTAAACTAACAAAAGAAAAAAGTCATCCTTCTTAACAAATCAATAAATGTAAACCAATATTTAATATCTGCATATACATATATACAATTGCATTATCGTTGGCTTTAATGAATGTAATAGATAATCGTATATAACATATGTATGCATACGAAGTAGATCAATGTTAATCAAATTCTCCTTATCTTTTAAGGAAAAATGACAAGACTTATTGTTTTACAGCAAACATCTTTGTTTTCTATTCTAGTTTGCTCTCTGCTAGTTCTTAAATATTATTATAAAAGTCAAATAAATTAAAATGATTCTATATTATATATATTTCATTCTATAATAATATCTTTCCATCATTTACTTACAAAGCTCATTTCAATATTTGATACGTGAATCTAAAAGCATATATGCATGCAATAAAAATATTGCAACTCATTTCAAATAATTCATTAATCATATTCTAGTACTATCTCGAAAAACTTCGTATTTATAAAAGATTACTAATACAATAGGAAATATTCATTCAATACTGTAGACTCATGAAATATCGCAATAATCGTAAATATGATGCAACATAAATTTTTGTTTACTCATATTCATTTGTTGATGCATTTTATTCTTTAATGATGCATTTAAAAAAATAACTATTTATATTTCCAAGGAAAATCGGATATTTCTTTGTACTTCTGGATACTAAAAATAAATCAAATATATATATAACACAATGTAGTTTTGGATACAAAGAATGACTTGAAAATATTTTTTCTTTTTTTTATTTAATATTATTAAATATTTCTTCAAATAAATACAAATAACATTGAAACATTAACAAAAGTATTATTTTACATTTCTATTAAATAATATGTTTAAAATAATTAATTATATACTTACCTAGAATATCATTTGAAAGTCATTACAAAGACACTAATTATACTGTTTTTGTTTACCCAAAATAACTTAACAAAAAAATATGATACGTATATACCTATATAATTAGACAAATACTTTTGGTCGCACTGTTGTAATTAATACGTTATGTATTATTAAAATAAAACAAGAATAAATCACAAATTTTATAGGAGTAATGATAGGTAATCTAACAATCTACGAACAAAAAGATGATTTGAAACGTAGAAATACAATTGAGAAAGAGAGATATACATTAGATATATATTAAGTTCTTCAACCTAATATAACTATATACCATACTTCAAGAATTTCTCGTTAAAATTCATATATATTAGTATATGTCAGGTAAAAAAAAGAGGAACTAAATACTGTACATTTTTGTCCAAATACTTAAGAATTAAGTACAAGTAAACACAAGTATATGAAAGTGAATAATCGTGATAACTATAAGAATTATAAAAAGTCGCGTGTTCAAATACTCGAATTATTTCCCTTCGTAAATATTTTGTTCTCATGCAGATGTAATGGAGAAGAAGGGAAATATATTCGTTATCATCAATTCTTTTGGTATACTTAACTTACATTTTGTTATAGCGTGGAATGCATTTCCTGAATTGCTTTGAATTTTTAATAAACGAAAAAAGAAAAAATTGTATCGCGCGAAGAGAGATAAAATGAATATTAAATTAATCTTGTTAGCATAGTTTAAGACGATTAAATAAGTTTGACAATTTTAAACGTATTACTTTGATCTTCTAAAAGAGCTCAAGATTACCCCCTTTTAATTTATAACTTTTTTCCTTTCTTTTTTGGTTAATTTTATCCAACGCATATGTACAAAACTTAAATGATCCATAAGAATACAGGGTAAACTATAGTATTTATCTTACATCACATGACAGTGAAGTATTCTACTATTGAGGGGGATGGATGGAAAATACATTAGCGAGACAAAAAATGAAATACTAACACTGGTTATTTACAAATAAGTTTAAGATTTTAATACTGTAAAATAGGGGAAATGATAGTGCCATGTTCATCTTGGTACCGTTTTGAAACACATATATACTTAATTAAATTTGTTAAGTAGAAGAAGAAAGTACATTAAAAAGAAAAATCTTATTTAATTGACAAATACTCTCTTACTTCATTTTAAGTGAAACTTTCAAGATAATTTCTTTTAAATGATCTTTAAAGTTCTATGCACAAGAGAAATATTTTTGTTTACTCTTTGACCATTCCATATTATATTTTACTAATTGAGAACATCATCTAAAGATAATATTTATTATTTTAAATCCAATCACGATTCTGTGTCAAATCATCAGATTGTTAAATATAATTCAAACTTTTCCATTTAGCTGTTAATTCTTCGTTCGTTTTATACTTCATATGTTCCTGCTGTACTATTGTGTGTGTGGCCTCTTCTTACTAGTTCAATTATGAATTAATGTATAGAAATGTGCAATAGCGATGCATTAGAAAAGTTTTCAGTTATCAAAAAAAATATATATATATATTTATATTATGAAAAAACTATTTCATAACACATATACATAGGTATGTGGAGAAGTGAAGAAGGAAAATTTACATATTTATTATCATGCATGTGGGTTTATTCAATGATGACTTCAAAGTACAACAGAAGATCCATACACACAATGGAACAAAAAAAAAAAAAGGAATATTATTTGTAAAAAGGTAATTAATTTTGTTTTTCTCTCATAATTTAATAACCGGTACGAAAAGATTTAGAACAGAACTGAGAAACTCGGAATTGAATTTCTTTTATTTCAACAACGCGTTCGTGGTAATAATAATTTACCTGATTTAATCTATTTTAAGCGTCGATCGACTTGTGTAAATAAAATGTACATTCTTGGAATCTTCTGCTTAAGTCAATGTACGCGGAATAGTCGTATGCTGTTGCTAATAAGTGAATTCAGTGCAGCCCGATTGCTTTGCACTAATGTATGACTACACACACAACATACACACAAAATCTTTGCATATCCTAGACCTACAATTAGCTTTCATCAAACTTAAAAATGTCCACCATCGTCGTCATTATCATCATCATCATCATCATCATCATCATCATCATCATCATCATCATCATCATCATCATCATGAACCACCACCATCACCATCATCATCATCATCATCATCGTCGTCATCATCATCATCATCATCATCATCAATCACCATTGCTTTTCACTTAATTTCATTTTTTGTTTTTCCAATTAAATTCCCAAATTTTCTGCATCATTACACTATTTAACTTTGAAACATAGCTAAATATGTATTCAAAACTAATGCATCCATCATTTCCTTCGACAAAACCTATTATTGACGCTAATCGTACCAATTGCCTGTTTGGGAAAGATCAACAATAATAATAATAATAATCCTAATATTATCATGGAGATATTTCATTAAAGATACATGCATCTTCTTATTTTTCTTTGACATTTAAGAAGATCGTGGTCTTACATTTCACACGTTAACATGTCAATCTCATTGAATGAATTTGAGGATAATAGCTGATTATTCAATTCGCGATAAAACCCTTAAAATATAACTGCAGGAAGAGGAAAAAAACAAAACCTATAATGAATACTAGAGACATCAAGAGAAAGTATTATTAACCCGTATTTCAAAATAAATACTACCTCTTAAGATACAATAAAATATTAATTACAATATTTAAATATTGAACTAATAGATTTTCATAAAAAACAATTAAGTCTTTTTGAAATTAAAAATTAAATATTAATTATATAAACAATTAATATATAATTTATATATCTTGTGTAATGTGAAAATATGTTTGCCTGTTATTATCATCATCGTAATTATCATAATCATCATCATTATTATTATTTTGTTGTGAAGTCATTCTAGCAAGAGTTACAAGTTTCATTTTCTATTCATGTTAATGTCTCATCCTAATTCATAAGTATATCTTTTTAAACAAGCAATTGACACGAGGGAAAGTTTTCTTATATTATATAAGTTATGGGTAAATTCATAATGCGAATGTGTTCTTTTAGTAGATCTACTTGGAGTCAGTCTCCATTTTGATCTCCTCAGCTTTTTTGTCCTTTTTAGAAGCTTCACTGTCAGTCCCTTCTCCGTTGCTATTGTCCCGTCTTCGCTTTCTCGCAAATCTACCCTTATATTTTGGTGGTGGTAATTGTTCCATACCAAGAACCTTATGAATTTGACGAAATGCAACTAATCTTAGTGCATGTTGAGCCGAAGCTGTTATGTCTTCTCTTTGTTGAGCTGACATATTACCTATCGCATCGACTGGTTCTTTCTCGCATGGATCAGATAATCCTAAAATTGAAAATAAGTAATTCGTTGTATTACTTATTTGTCAGATCAATTCAATATTATATTGGTCTTGTTAAAATTTGTTTATCAGATTGCCAATTCATCTACGCATTATTACATATTACTAAACACCAAAACAAGTAATCGAAAAACTCGATTGCCAGATCAGTAGTTAGTATTATAATAATGCTCAGTCTCGTCATCGGGTTCATCATATGTATTATTGGTTAAACTTATTATAATTATATATTAAATAAGGGGAATATAATAAAAATAATCTTTGCTAAAGAGATTTAATTACCTGGACCACCTAGTAATAATATGCCTCCAGCAACGCACTCCAAAAGTCTTCGTAAGGCTTCACCTGGACTAAGAAGTCCTCCAGCTGTGCTGATTACTTTTTCAGTCAATAACTCTAGTGCCTATAATATAATATTATACATATATACGTAAATAATAATAATAATAATAATAATAATAACAATATAAATGAAAAAAAAAATTACTAACCCATGGATTCAAAGGTCCCCACGTAGGTACACGATTACAAAGATCGCGCATTATGCGAATGACCATTACGCAGCTCTGCAGTGAAGTTGCTCTAGCCTGTTGAATAGGATTATCAAATGAAAAATTGTAATTAAATATAAGAATCAATATCACTTGTGAGTCTTCAAAGAGAGATAGAAGTGACGATATAACCCTAAACTAGCTTTTTATATTTGCTTTGTGTGGGCTTTAGCTATCCTTCCAGCCTCGTGCCTATGACTCCTAAATATTAGCCCATATCAATATTACCGGGTGTTTATATTAATAAATATTTATTCCTGGATCATATAAGTTCCTACCATAAATATGAAAAAAAATTAATTCAATGTCGGAATAGAAAGAGATAAGAAACTTGCGTTTAATTTTATGGTATATATATAAATCAAAAATTAAATTAATAATTAATTATTCGCAAAAACACCCGGTATAGTTATGACACCACTGTGTGTTTGTGCTTGTCTGTCTCTTTAATAATTAAAACTGTGAAACAATATTGTCAACGCGGTATTTTTTTTTAATCGATTGTGTGAACCAAATGACAAATTTATTTTTCCTTATTATTTATTCTTAGATGGTAATATATTAATTGAATTTCTTTTATCTAAGACAGACCTAGAACAGACTCAGTCTAGGCTACAGCGCATTCAAATTGATCCAGAATAATGAACAAGCTTATCGCAAAAAGCAATTCAAAGTAGAGTATATAAACAAAATAAACAAAACTATCTCTTCTCTTATGAGAAATGGTACCTTGAGAAACAGAGAAAGAGAGAAAGAGAGAGAAAGAAATAATGTACTATAAGATAGTTTCCTATTATTCTGGATATCGACGAATAAAAGCAAAGCAAATGTAAATGTTAATGGTAGAAAACGTTAGACATTTACATGTTGCTTGGGATTCCTTGCCCGAAATCATCCAATTTCACATTCGGTTAGTTCCCTTAAGAAAAAAAATAAATCTATTGTTATAGAATCATATACATCTATCTACGTACATAAATAGTAAGCAAACGAACTATGCCACTGGTACATGTGATATCCTTCTATTATTGTACTTTTCATTTTAATAAATCGTTTAGATATATAAATATATGTATATAATATATAGATATAAAAATATATACAGAGACTAAAAATCGTATCAGTGAACAAAGTCCATTTAGTACCGGGTAAATATTTTTAAAAAAATATCGAATATGAATAATAGACGTTTCAGACGGAATCGCGTTAGTATAATAACGAGAAGGTAATGATAAAAATAAAATTGTCACAAGGCTGGAAGTTCTAAGACTGCTCTTTTAACTTTTTCGTTCCTGTTGTTCTTGTTTTCTTTTTTATGTATCTTTTGTTTTGTTTTGTTTTTTTAATCTTTCTTATATTGTTTTGCGGACAGAGAGAGAGAGGAGAACTTGCACGCGTCTCGCGTTTTTTTTAATTCGGATAAAAATAAGAGAAAACAATCGGCGTAAAAAAAGGGCCAATAAAATGGCACCCGACAATTCGAGATCTTGAACTGAGATGTTATTTTATTCAAACCTGAAACCACTTGGCATGCCTGAGTGCAGCTAAAGCCTCCAAACACTTAGCCTTGGGAAGTACATCTGGTGGATCTGGTTTCGTCACAGCTGGCGTCGCGGGCGTGGTTTGTGGTTGAGCAGCTCCCTGTTGCTGCTGTCCAGCATTATCTGGGATTCCAACAAAGAAAGCACAACACGCTTAGACAACACTTAGAGTGTTTGATCATGCCCAGAAGTTTGGGATTTTCCCTCTATTATTATTATGTGTCTATAACTTAAGTAAATTTGCTTCTTTATTATTTATTTATTTTTTTTTTTTTTTAAATTATTATTTTTCTTTTTGTATTTCTTTTTTTATTTCTATTTGACAGGTTTCATCTATTACAAAATGCCATCAAAACAAAAATAAGCCTGATCGAATGTAGTACCTTGCAACGGCACGTGTCACCCCAAATCGCACACGTTCTTTTTCAGATTTTATTAATAATGATCTGTTAATTAAAAGAACGACCGATGATTCTATTTAATTTGGTAGTACCATCTCCTAGTATCGATCTTTTACTAAAAGGTAATACCACCGTATAGAATGATCGGTTGGGATAGGAAGTAAACCGCACATTGCATTACATGCGTACAGCATTCGATGACAGAGAGGGTTTTTTCATGGTTAATGCATGATCAAAAAGTCCATAGTTTTAAGATTGCCTCAGCGTTGTTTCCTCATGTCAGAAGCGTGTCCACGTATTTATTTATAATAACGTCCATTAATGCTCTGTCATTATTATACTGGAGACTCTAGCTCAACTATCGTCGGTCAAGTTTTGTAACTATTACTAACAGTGTAAATGAAATAAATCAAAGTAAACGTATTAAAATCGTATCAAGTTTACGCTCTCTCTTTTCCGTTAGTGAATTCATATTACCTACTTAATTATCACGTATTATATATACAAATATATAATATGCATATATATAATTTATCTACATTCACATTCATAAATGTTATGTAGAAATTAAAGCCATAATTCTCGGTCGTGGACACACTAAACGCAGCTGTGTTGATAAATGAGAAATAAACTTTATATATTATATGCTATTAACGTATATGTACACTGGCAACCGTTGAAGTGTCCTTGTGGCTGCCACCCTGCATCTCCTGGTGTGCTTAAGAAAATTATAAAAATTCTTCCAAGGCCACGAAAAGAACAAACGAAATTTATATAAGCGTACACGCACAATTAAGAGAAGTGGTATCGTATAAGAAATTAATTATTCTTTATATTATATAAGATATTCGATTAAATCCTTTCGACCTATCCTTTTCTTGGCCATAATGAAAATATAAAACAATTAAATCACCTGCTGTTGCCACTGTTTTAGGCGTTTCACGCATGAGAGGACTGGTTAGCGTTACACTGACTGTTACTGATCCTCCGGAAACGGTAAGAGCAGCAGATTCTGGATGTTTTCCAACGTTGTAAGTATCTTCTGATGATACAATTTTTAATTGGGCTGGTAAAATTTCAGCAACTTTGTTCAACAATGTCCTAAAAGAAAAATGATTAAAATCTCAACTATCAAATTTTCAAAATAATTAGGTTGTTAAAAATGATTTACTTCTATCGCATACCTTGTAGGTTTCTCAGCACACAACACAACAAGACATACGTGATTGTCGCCAGACAATAAAAGTCCCTTAGCTAAATTTCCAACGCGCATAACACCTCGCAATATTCTCGAATCTTCTTTTTCCTTTTGGAATGAAAAAAGATTGCCATCGCTGCCATCTTCTTTCTGTGGTTGTGCTACCTTCTTTTTATCTCCTTCCTCTTTCTTTATAGAATCTGGTGAAATGATTTGCGTATTGGCAGCCGTCGGAGTCGTAGGAGTAGCGGTTGTAGTGGTAACGGGAGTAACTGTTTTCTTACCTGTAATGTACGATAATCAATGTCATTAAAAATTATGAAAATTTGCATTAATGATAAAGAATTCAATCAGATTCAAAGTCAGAATAAATCTTACCAGCTTCTGCTAATGCATCCGACACAAACTTCAAAGCCTTTTCAGTATGCGAAACAATTTTTTGAACTGCCAGCAGTTCTTGTTCCTTAGGGTATATAGTCGAATGATGAGCTAATACGTGTTTATCATCGGACGAGTCAGGTCGCCTTTGTGGTCCAGGGTACATCATCATTGGTGGTGGTCCTGGGAAGGGTCTTGGAATAGGAGGTGCACCCGGTGCACGTCCGTATCGTCTATACCATTCATAATATTCACACTCTTCTTCATATCTACGTCGTTCTTCCCAGTACATCATTTCCTCGTCTATTATTGGTCCCATTGGACCTAATTGATTAATTTCATCTCTACGTCGTAGAAATTCATCTCGCATTTGTTGTCGACGTAATTTTTCTTCTAACATTTTTCTTTGTTTAAGACTTGGCTTCATATCAACAACAAGATCTGGATTAACCTTCTTTTTATAAGCAAATCGATGACGTCTTCCCTTCATGTGCATATCTTTGGCATTAGGATCGTTAAAGCGACATTCGCAAAGTTTGCAGTTAAAGCTTATGATCTTTCCATCTTCAGACTTATTCTCTTCTATATATTCCTGACCAACTGGTTGTATATCTTTTTCATCTACTGCTGTTTCTTCTACAGTCTCTTCTGCAACTGTTTCTTCTGTTTTTATTTCAGTCGTTTGATTTTGATTAACAGTACCTAAGTTGCCAGCTGTAATTAAAGATTAGAATTACATGATTTATGATTGAAATTCCTTGTTTTCTATCAAACGCAAAGTTGTACTGAAATATTTCAAAGTTAATATCATAATTCGATTAAGGAAGTATTCTCATTGATCAAAGTAAATAAAAGAAATTTTGTCTACTGTCATATTAATTTTCTTTGATTGCTTTTCTTGATAGAATTATCTAAAGATCGAAAAAAAGAAAAAGAAATGGTAGAAATGATGTTTGAGTGTGCATGCGCCGTACGAAAAATAACATCATGGCGGCTATGTAAGAGACCGACTCTAAGGCTTCCCTTTTGTATAAATAACTCCCCCACCCTATCTATGTATAAGGGGAATATAAGTAGAAGTATTAGGACTCCATCTATATCTGAGTTTCCTACAGGAACAAAGAAACTCAGTTCCGTTCGAACCTCTCTTGGCGAATAACTATCGATTTTTTCCTAGAAAATGTAGGCTTGGAAAAGTCTCACAAAGTGGAATTTCACGGGTACAAGTCAGACGAAAAACGGTCAACATTTTTCTGAAAATCGTTTCACTTTACAACATATCTTTTGCAAGTGCATTTAAGATAAATTTACTTAAACGGGACAATGGGATAAGAATTTGTGATCAATATGACAGCACAGTTGTTGCCATGTGGAAAGAAGAGGGGCATCAGATTGGGAAATCTGAAGAAAATCCACAAAGGTGGAAAATATGTGGAAAAATTAACAAGGAAAGTGATTATGAACTGGAACATATATCATGGATCGATTATGCAGATAAGTTCTGAACTGGTTGAAACTATTAAAGATATCTAAATGGATAAATTACTATAGTTCCTCGAAAGAAAATCAACAGCATTACTTTGGTCCATATGGTTACAAAGTCAATGTAAGTGATGTATAAAAAACTTAAATTGTGATAAGATTAATGTGATAAGCTGTATGAAAATCTTAATTGCATATATAATATTTTGGAAATACGTCTCGGATCCAACACTCAAAACAATCAAAGCCTAATTACTTTAATATAGAAATTTTAAGTAAACAGTACATTATATTGTGGCAATAAAACTGTTGAAATTGCAACGTATTTAAAACTCAGTGCATTTTCATTGAAGGATTTATGTCGACGATGGAGGAATGAGAATCAGATAGAAAATGAAACCTTCTCGTTTATCTGAAAGAGGGATGATGAGAATAGTATTGGCCGTTTGAAAAATGAAGATGAAAAAATGGGAATATTGATTTTATCGGCCTTTCATGTTCTATTAAAACTCTAAATGCGTTTTTTTCAAAACTTATGTTTATGAATTGGCATCCTTGATAACTTAAAAAATGATTGACTGATTAATTTCTATTAGGAACTCATTTCATTTGCAATTAACTTCTTCCTCATTTGACCTACTAAAACAAAAATCAACAAATACTTCCTATTTTCTGAAAAAATAAGAGAAAAATAAAACAATTTTGAACATTTGAATAAAATAAATGCAAGGAACATTGTCAATTAATATAAATTTGGCAACATGACCTTCAAATAGACGTCATTTCTACCATTTCAAAATTTGGACAAATGCCCTATTATTATATGTAATATTTACTTACTTTAAAGGTCAATAAATATGATAGCCCAATTCAAATTTTGTATCTTCTTTATTTTTCGAGAAAAAAAATTCTCCCAAAAAATTAGATTGCCCGATCAATGAAAATAACTCCCTTAAAGATTATTGAAATTAAAAATAATATGATCTAAAACAAACTTACAGGCAACAAAATTAATTTTAGGAGTGGCTGTCACAGTGGGCTTCTTAGTTCCTGTCGTTTTAGCTGCTGCAGTAGGTTTTGGATTCAAAACGGTAGGATCGGCACTTGGTATTGGTTTCCCAAGCTTTGTATGCAACTTCACTACCTTCTGATGTTTGGCACCTCTGATATGAGCAGCATATGCATCATTACCCGTACAAGTGACATCACATAGTTCACAACGTAAACTATTTCCTGCACCACGTGGTGGGGGCTGTTGTGGAACTTTTAAGGAAGCTTCCTTCTTCTTGTGCTTTTGTCCTTCCAAGTGTTCACGATAAGTTTGAGGTCCAGCACAGCTGATCTTACAGACATCACAATAGTGAAGTTGTTGAGGTTTGGGAGGCTGCTTTGGCCGCATTGCCTTCATTCCTCCCCCTCCAGTTCTGAACCCCTTTTGTCCGTAGCCCTGCCAACCTCCAGTCTTCTGGTTAGTCGAATTGCTGTTTGCACTCTGTTGGGCTACATACATAGTCGCAGCGCTGTAAAGCGCTGCGTCGTAGCCGGAATACGTTGTACTTGCCGTTTCTAGAGGAAATGAAATTGAAGCCTCAAACTATAGAGGAGTCAACCTTCACATTGACAATAGGTATCATCTCTTTTTTTTCCTGATACAATTTCAAACTATCGAACCATTTCATAAAATATTTACACATGCCTGCATTTTTAATGCATAGAAATAAAAATACTGACTGTTGTCAAATTCTCAAGCATTTGTAATTCTATTTCTATGCTATCATATTAATTTAAAGAGGATCAATTTCATATTATTAATACCTATTTCACAGTTAGTAAACAGTCATCAGAGAACTTGAAAATTTGGTAATAGAATTATTGCAGGAGTAGAAAAAAAAGATAGATGGGAAAAGATAGACAAAAAAAGAAAACTTACTATTTGTTGCTGTGGATGGTGTAGCTGCTGGAGTAGCAGGAGCAGTGTATCCTGAAGAGTATGTAGCACTTTGTGTGGGATTAGATTGTTGATAAGCTGTACTCGATGCTTGATAAGTTTTAGCTTGTCCTGTTGTAGTAGCTTGTCTCGCAGTGCCTGTATAGGCACTTGTTGTACTATAAGCAGGCTTAGCAGCTTGATAGTGTGTTTCAGTAGTTGTATAAGTAGCAGCTGCAGCAGCAGGTTGCTGATAATAAGTTTTAGTGGCGTCGTAAGCAGCTGTAGGGGCAGCTCTACCGTAACCGTAATCGTATGTTTGAGCAACAGTTCCAGGATTTGCAGCTAAATAAAACAAGTATAACAAAAATTAGAAATAGAAATTAGTATTAATAGAAAATAACCGGCTTGGGTTGTTTCATAAAGATAAAGGAACTAATCAAGTGGTCACCGATAATTGATAACACATTGACCGCTAGGCAAATTTGGTATGTTTTGCCATTGGGGTCACAATTTATAAATAAGATATTAGATATAAAATAACGTGGTTACGTATAACCATTGTGCGAGAACCAACATAAAAAGAAGACATTGCTAAACTAGGTAGTTAGGTAATCATATAAAGTAACATTTGTGAACTGACCTGCGTATGTAGTTCCTGAAGCTGCTGCAGCTGCAGCTGCTTGATAAGTCTCGTAGCCTGTAGCTGCTGCTGCAGTCGGGCGTTGAGTATATGTAGCGGCGGTTGCCGCTGGTGTTACTGCGTACCCCGCTTGGCCGGTTTGATAAGCAGCAGCGCTAGTTGCCCTGTTTACAATAAAATAAATGAAATAAGTATCATAACCACATCAAAATGATAAATTCGCGAAGATAGAATAACGAGGTAAACGAGAAAAGACCTCGATCGTAATCGTTCCCGGGAAAGACGCTCGATGGACGCTCTTAGTCGTTAGCTAAGAAATGGCGGCCAAAGCCGGCTGTGCTATCGCGTGCACCGAAATTAATAAACATTTATTATTCCCGCCAATATCGTTACCCCCGTTAATTTTTGTCTAAACTTAACGCTAGCTACTTAATAATTATGTTAGGCAATCGAATTCGTACCCATATTGCGTTCCGCCGTGCGTAAACCCAAAATAATTGTTCTGAGCCATCCTTCCACGCAGAGTATCCCGGAAAGAAGGACAATGGAGGAAGTTGTAGGGCGTGCCACGAACTCGATAGAATGGCGGCGCTGCCGCGGCTCCTATTGGTTATTCCGTTGGAGCCGGGCAATACGACAGTGAGAACGACGCGCCCTCAGTGGCCGTTCTCCCGTTAACCCTGCGCCTTCCTTCGATGTACTAACTCCGCGCAAATCAACGTGCTAACATACTAACCGAACGACTAACGCGATAAAGTATTCCCGAAGCGGCCAGGTATATGCGGTTTAATCGAAAAATAACTTACTCATTGTCTCTCGAATGCTCCGCTCGCTAATCTCGCATGTAGTTTGACAAATTATCGCGTCTGGTTCTTGTTGCGGCGAGTGTCCGGCGTACGTACGAAGAAACTATTTGATGCCGGTGACGCGTGCGTTCAATGATTTTGTTACACGCCCTCTATCTCCTCATCTAATTTATTTCTTCTCTCTTCGAACGAAACTCTGGAGCGCTATCTACCTCTTAACATTACAATCCCTGGAATCTATTCAATTATATTTATATACCTACTTTCCTTCCTTTCTTTCTTCTAATATGTATAACCAATCGATCAGTTCTATATGTTAATGCCATTATTTACAAAAATAGATTCTATTTATGAAACTCGAACATGTTTTACATAACCTGTAATTCATGAAACGTTGACTTTATTGTTTTCTTTTTTCAATAACACGCATTAAGTTAAACGAAACGTCTAATCATTAGGTTGCAGCACGTGAGAAATTTTTTTTCCGAATCCTTCATTTTCATTTGTTCATAAAAATGTTGTATAAAAATTAAATGCTTTAAATGAAATTTTTATTTACTTTACATCAATTTATATGTATATGTATATATACTTATACTTTTTAAGAAACAATTATTACAAATAAATTTACCAAAAAATCTCGACATAAGTCATACTTTGTTATAATTATTTCGTTACTTTGTTCAATTCCAATATTTAATATCAAGAATTATTAATATTTCAAAATTAAATATACAATTCGAAGTAAATCCAAATGAGAGTCTAAATTTTTGATGACCAATGAAAAAAGCGAATACAAGATAAAGCTAAGTCAATTAAAATATTCTCCAATAGAATGAATTTTATTATGCTACAAGAGAAAGGACCAATCGTAATAGTTCATATGAAGATATTTAAAATTTGAATACATTATGGCTGTGTCTTCATGTTAGACTTAAAAAGCACCCAAATGTTAGCATGCTGTCATAGTAGTAGAACGATGTATGGTGATGTGTTCCATCGAGTAATTGACGGTCTTTAATTATAAACCAAGTATTTTTACTAGAATTTATTTCTTTACTATTAAAAGATGTGGTTGCATATAAAGATGTCGGAAATATATAGATCGAAAAAATTTAAGGATTGCTGACAAGCAAAATATGAAGATAAAAAACTAAATGTTGTTTAATAATATTATGTATATACGTCCGCACAACGAGTTCAAAGGATACATTTTTTGATATACCAAATTTAATTGAGAGAGATAGAAAGGGAGAGTGAAAGAGAGAAAAAAGAGATATGATTTTTGTTTGATACATAAGAAATATAATTAAAAAAAAATCATGTTACCCGAATTAGCAAAGAAGAAGCATGCTAAATATTTCCAAAGATTATTACAAATTATGCCGAGTAGATTGGCAGAATTAGATTCCAGTAGATCGGTGATAGCGTTTTTTGCTATATCTGGATTAGACGTATTAAATTCTTTGGATGATATCGGAGATGATATGAAAGCAGATGTCATTGACTGGATTTATAGACTTCAAATTTCGGGAGCGGGACCACGCTCTGGCTTTCAAGCATCTACAACAATACCAAAAGAGGCCTCTAAGTATCAATGCGGTCATTTAGCAACAACTTATACAGGATTAGTTACTCTTGTAATTCTTGGAGATAAATTAGATAGAGTGGATAAAAAATCTGTTATCGAAGGAGTACGTGCCTGTCAAAACCCTGATGGATCCTTTAAAGCTATTGTAATGGGTTATGAAAGCGATATGAGATTTCTTTATTGTGCTTGTTGCGTTTCTGCAATTTTGGATGATTGGTCAGGTGTAAATAAATCAAGTGCCATCGATTATATTTTAAGGAGCATTGTAAGTTGATATTTATTTATTTGTTTAATTGTAAGTTTGATCAATTGTATTATGTTTTGATTTAATAATGATTATAGTCATACGATGGTGCAATTGGCCAAGGCCCTGGACTTGAGTCTCATGGAGGATCGACCTTTTGCGCAATAGCAAGTTTATTTCTTATGAATGAACTCCATAATGTATTGACTGTGGAACATTTAAATAGATTAAGGCGCTGGTGCCTAATGAGACAAGATGGTGGTTTTCATGGTAGACCTGGAAAACCATCCGACACTTGTTATAGTTTCTGGATTGGTGCAACATTACAACTTCTTGATGTTGGATCATTGTCAGATCCTGATGAAAATAAAGCATTCCTATTAAAAACGCAAGATACATTAGTAGGTGGATTTGCAAAGTTTGATAATTGTACTTCAGATCCTTTACATACATATCTAGGTACGTTATCTATTCGTTACTAGAAAATTAAAAAATAATACAGATATATAACACAATATCGATACTTATATAAGCTTATTTATATAATTGTTTTTCTTCGTAGGATTATGTGGTTTGAGCCTATTGGGAGAGCCTGGTCTTAGTTCAATAAATGCAGCTCTTAATATTTCTGAACGAGCTTATAGACATTTACAAAAAATTCATGAAACATGGCGACTACAGTGATGATAATATAAACGAAAGAACTGTTCGTAATCATATCAAGCGCACAGATAAAAGTATATCGAATGGTATATTTAAATTTGAATATTGAAATATATAGTGTCCGCTGTGTTATGTACGCTGAAGAAACATTATTCTAAAAATAGTCAATTACTGTCTATACTAATCAGAAACATTATACTTTATTAATATTTAATTTGAAACAATGAAAAAAAAAGAAAGAAACATTCTCAAATACTATATTAACGAATACAAAAGATGATTTAGAAAATATATAACAAAAAATGAATTTTATTTAAGTACACTATAGATTATGTAAGAATTAGATTATTTTGTTCTTTGTATAATCATTAAATTCTAAATTTTATAATAATAGTAGTTCAATGACTCCAACGACATTTTAAACGAAAAAATTTGGTTTTTTACGAGGAATAATCGCGGATCATTAATTTTCGATTAATCGAATTTATCAATATTCACTCAAAAGAACCAATCATGAATAAGAATAGCTTATTAGATAATTTTCGATATATATGACGTCAGCGGTAAAAATGGTTAACTCTGCCATCTACTGTGGCGCGATAGGAAGTAGGTATGGGAAATCCGAAGATAGCCGAGAATGACCGAAACGAAATATTCGTTCGTTCCACTATCCCCTACCATTTCGCACGGCGACAGTTCCCCATGGTAACGAGGGTAGGTTCGCGAAGCACAACAGACGACGTTCGTTCGCGCGAGTGGTGTGACCCGCTCGTGTGTTAGGACGATTGAGAATACACGCGTTTTCTCTACTATTTCACGAAAGTTAGTGGCCTCGGTTCTTTATTTGTGGCACGTTCGCGATCTTTAATCGTGGGATATTTGATACGATCTACGAGATATACAATAAAACGGAAGTTGAATATATAATAGAAGAACGATAAATAGAAGATACAGAGAAACAAAAAGAAAGAAAATTAAAAAGAGAAAGAAACGTTATTAAAGCGACTTTTTTTTTTCTTCCGACGACGACGGAGACGTTGTTGCGTCTCTACAGAAGAATTTTTTAACCGTCGTCGGTGTTGGGTCGCGACTGCGGTCCAAAACATCATCAGAGGTTAGTGCGCGCGATAGATTTAAATTGACTCGCCTACCCAATCGTTCCTTAATCCTTCCTACTCCGACTTTAATTGATCGAAGATATAGTCTTGAACGATCGAAGTATTAAAACGAAGTTAGATCGATTCTTCTCGTTCAACGAACTCTACGCCTATTTAAATAGCGAACATTCACTTTATTTATTTTTTATATTATTATTATTATTATTATTTCGTTGATTCACCCGTTGACTCATCATCCCGTACGTTGTTCATCGGTTATTGTTCGGTCCGAGTCACACTCTCCGTTTCCCTTTTTTTATTCATTCATTGTTACAAAGATCCACTTTCCCAGTTAGTTATAAACTACACAGTATTATTCGACGAATAAACTTGTTTTAGAATATTGTGATCGCGAATACACGCACACATACACACGAGTTCAACTTCGAAGCTACAACTTTTTACGAGAACAACTTTGGTATTCATAACGGTTCATTACTTATGTTCCTAAGCAGAAAGAGCTTTATCGTGATCGTAAAAATTGAAGTGGATAGTTGAGAATATTAATGATTATTTCAATGATTCAGCGTACTTAACAAATTCATCGTATTTTTAAATTACAAAATATTTCGTTTTAAGAACGAGCCATACAATAAGCTTCGTTGATTCCGCTAATTAACCTAAAACCACGCTTTTATCTTTTCTATTTTCCTAGAATATACTAAAGAACTATCTAACTAAAAACAATTAGCATTTAAATCCTCATTGGCCTATTTCTCTCCTAACAAATTACTGCTATTAAGAAAAAAAAAAAAGAAGAAAAAAAAAGAAAACTTTCCAGGCGACGATCGATTTAAAATCTCAATTATCAAATTAAATTAAAGAAATAAAAAATATATCACATTGATCGAAAAGATAAGAATAGCGTGCAGATAAAATGTAGAATACCATTTGTGAGTTTTTGCCTGTGTAACAAATAAATTACACAAGTTGCAAATAGATCGATTGCACGTGGAAAATAACGTGAGTTTGTCATATCGTAAGTCGTAATATTTTGTAAGAGAAAGAGGAGAAGGAGGAGGAGGAGAAGGAAATTCCATCTGTGGCATAGAAAAATAAAATAGCTTAGTTAGAAGCCGGAATGTCCCGGTTAATTATCTATTTAGTCAGTGTCACGCACGTATGGGAGCGATTTAACGGTTCGAGTGTGTTACACTGTACGATGAATAGTTTTTTAATTGCATTACTATCTCAAATTAAAACCCAAACGACCGACTTTAAATGTATCTCCCATATATAGTAACATCGACGAAATAAATCGAATAGAATTTTTTAATCGATTCTAGGAAACAAGAAAAAAACCATATAATTCTCGTTAGAATTTTGGAAACAATCAGTTTTCCCGCCAAAACGTGTATACGCGTATGTATACCGCGAAGTTTGTTCAAATGTAGAAATGTACATTTTGTTCGTGTTCGTGATTTTTATGAATTCATAATTTGAAAATTAAAGACTGCGACGCGAATCGAAATATTTTATTAGACGCACACATAGATCAATGAAGATAATCTTTATTCAAAAAGTAGGCTCGTTAATGTAAAGTATCGTTTAATTAAATGAGTAAACCGTGCAATGAATGAGACTTTTGTTGGCGTGTGTTCTGGCGTTACACGCGTATAATTACGATGATTAAAAAAAAAAAAAAAAGAAAAAAACGAATGAAACGAAGAAAGAGATCAAAAGAAAGAAAAAAGAGTTAGATAGATAGATAGATAGGTAGATAGATAGATAGATAGATAGATAGATAGCGAAGTAAAGGAAAGGAAGAAGAAAAAAGGAGCGTTCCAGTTTTTTCATCCGTTCTTACTCTCGCTCCGTTTTTGTTGCATCCGCTCGCATGCGCATTGCAAATTGACTACAGCTTCGTAACACATTGACCGCGCAAGCGGCCTTTTCTTTCTCTCTTTCTTTTCTTCTTTCTTACCCTTTTCTTCCTCTTTTATCTCTTTCTCTCTCTCTCTCTCTCTCTCTCTCTCTTACTCTCTCACTTTCTTTCTTTCCAACCAATTTTCTTCTTTTTGTATTTTGCACGTTGCACCCGAGCACACATCTCGCGTCTATTTATACAAAATTCCTGAAAAATTAACGATCGTTCGTTCGAAACGATCGATTTTTTGTTTAAACAGCGAAGTTATACAATCCCGTTTATTTTTCCCCTCTCCCTTCCTCTCTCTCTCTCTCTCTCTCTTTTTTTTTATCTCGATGAATAATCTAACGATTCAGAAATGCACGCGAAAAGAATAAAGGAAAAAGGTATATATAATAAAACGATGTGGGATTTTAAAATAACGCGCAACCTAATTTACACGATTAAATGTTCGATACGATTTACAATTACAGTTCGTTTGAAGTTGAACTTTCGAGCCCAAATTCATGAGTAGGTATAAACGAGTGCATACAAACGTACAGGTGTTGTTGTACTATGTAGGAGAGGTATACGATAAATATATCGGTTAAAGATTCGCCCTAATTAACGTGGTACCGTCACTTTTATTTTTTACCCCTCTCCCCTTCCTTCCTTTTATATATGTATATGTGTTTGCGCGCGCGCGTATGATATGTATGCGCATGCGCGTCAAATTTAATTCACGAATGCTTTTCAGGGATGACTTGGGTGTTGTTTCGTATTCGTATATACGCATACATAGAAATGTAACTATGTACAAACGTATGTATGTATGAAAGGGACGAAAATACATCTCCTCTCTTTCTTTTATACTCTTACTCTCTTTCTCTCTCTCTCTCTCTATTTCTTTTTCTAGGGGTTTCAAAGTTACAACATCGGTATGCGCGTTGAGCTCGTGAAAGTGAGATTGACACGTGTCTCTTTCTCTTTCTCTCTCAATCTTTTTCGAGAACGAGGTATGGACCCTCGTGTTCTTAAAACTGCCACCGCATATATGTGAATATACCTTTTTTTTTTTCCAAGGGGGAGAATGATGTCTCAAAAGTCGTATTTAAGGTATCAACGTGTGACCCTTTTATGAACGTTAATAATCTTGCGTTCGTTACGTTTCTGTGGAGTCCCTTTTCTATTTAAATTTATATATATTCTGTTTATCTATCTACACGTATATACTATATTATATTATTACTAATATAATATATTAGTTCGTCCAATAAATTTATACGATTTTTGTCGTTTATTTAATTAGTAAAAACCGTATGAATTTATATTGACCAAATGAATATATAGAACTAGCTACTAATATAGCATAACTCATATAACTTCATGCTATTAGAATTAGAATACACTACTATATACTATTATATGTATTTATCTAATGTATTCATTATTATTTATATATATATATATATATATATATATGGAAGTAAATACATAGACAATTACCAAATACATAGACAAAATTTAGGCTATACTTTGATAGGGCAGGTGATGGACATCCTCGAGAAAGATGCTCGCTTTAACGAGGAGGGGTTTGTGACGGTTGTACAGCTGTCGATTGGTAACAGCTGCATCTTGGGGAGAGTGGAAAGGAAATAATACCGAGGGCAGCAAAGAAAAAGCGTACTTGGGGAAGGGTTGCTTGCTTCTTTACTCTTTGAACTTATCCAATGAAATCCTCAAGATGTTTTCAGTTACTTCATGCAATTGATCGTATGTATATATATATATATATACTATGCGTATATATAATACATACACATCACTGGTTAAAATAAAAAAAATAAAAATAAAATCAACCTAGGTTACTACAAATATATTCACACACACACACTTTTTCGTAGAAATAATTTGTTTCTTTGAATTCGTAAATTTTGACCCGTAGTATACAAAAGAAACGTTGACACGAGGTAAAACACCAACTGCAATTGCATCGCGTTTCGTAAAGCACGTTCTTCTTTCATTGCACATATAAATATTTTATTATGGTTGTTATACAAATGTTTTCTCAACACGAGTAGCTAGATCCTATGTTTTAGTGTCTTCCCTACTGACAATATAAAATCTTTTTGTCTTTTTCTTTTTTCTTTTTTCTTTTTTGACTGGAATCCAAGAAAGTTCTTTGAGAAGTCGTTAAGTTCGAGATAATGTTCGAGAAAGTGTAAAAGTCTTTCTTCGTGGTAATATTTCTTCTTAGTTCTCGATTTATAACGATGTAGCTACTTACATACAAGACTTGCTTTATTTTCTTTGTTTTTATAGCCTTAGGGCTACAATTTTACGATAAGACTATAAATGGGTCGGTGTACATAAGCTAATATTATAGAAGATGCATCAATTTTCATCTTCTTCTTCTTCTTATTTTTCTTTTCTTTTCTTTTTTCTTTTCTTTTTCGAAGAATCGATAAAATTCGTTAAGCATAATACAAATTGTTCTATCATTTTTTGTGTGTGTTCAAGACTTCATAATTTCTTAGAGAAATTCGAAAAGAAAAAAAAGCTCTTATACTTTTACGCAAAAAATTCTTCTTACACGTGTTAGGGATTATCATCTCATTTTTTGTCAATAGCTTCTTCGAGAAGTTTAGAAACTCGAGAATGAAACAGTTCTCTCTCTCTCTCTTTCTTTTATAAGTTAGCTTTTGTATACACGTGTTAGAAATTATCTTCTTACTTTTTTTGTTGTTACAAGATTTGATAGCACGTACGTAAAAAAAAGTTTAGAAACTCGAGAAGAAAACAGTCCTCTTTTATAAGATAAATCTCGTACACGTGTTAGAAATTATCCTTTCATTTCTTTTTTATTTCTTCTTTCATCTTTTCTATTTTTACGAGATTCCCGATAACTTCCTCGAAAAGTTTCGAAAACTTCTCGAGGCCGAAACAATTCTTTATTATACGTAAAAACGAGAACATGTGTTTTAAATTATCATATCTAAATCATCTTGGATATATCATTTTATTTTATATTCTTTATATTCTCAATACTGTTTAATTTAATAATTGTTCCCGTAAAATAAATAATTTTCATTTTACATGTATTTTTTTTTGTTTTGTTCAAGATTAGATAATATATTTTTCTATCGAGGAAATGAAAAATGTCGAGGGAAAAAAAAACGTTTTCCTCGGTGTAGGTAAAAATGATTGTTTACACGTGCAAGTATAATGATTGTCTCGTTGTCAGGAAAGAAGAAAAGAAAAAAAAAAGAAAAAAAAGGCGAATGATAAGGGAAAAAAAAGGATAAAAGTTTTAATTTTAGAAATGACATGATTGTCATAACTGTCGTTTGCAAACTTCGTCCTTGTCTTCTTCCTTTCCTTCGCGCGTGGAATATTTCTTACGTCCACGCTTGGCTTCAAATCAAATAATTCGCTCATCGACCTTGCCATGGACTTTCTCTACGTTGCAACGCACACATCTCAATAATTTGATAAATGACGAGCACGTAAAACATTCCAACTAGTATATGCGCCAAAGCAACCTCAATGTATTTCCTATATTCTATACTCGGAACACATAAAATACCAACATATAATTACACATATATACGCCAAAACAAACATAAACGTGCACAGAAAGCTCATACACAAACATACGTATATGCATACACGATACTTTTAACATATACATATATTTATATTTTATTTACTACATCATGCAAATAGATATATATATATATATATATATTTATATAATATACATGTGTAGATAAAACAGTAATGTTTCTAATCGTATTATCGGTTTCCTACAAATACAGTATTATCGTTATTACGAAGTTAATTCATTGGAAAAAAAAGATCCCGTGTATAATGTATATATGGTATATGCAAATATATTCGATATATATCGCAAGTAAGAATAACGTAGGATGTTAAATAACACGGCGGGTTTATTGTAACATCTGACTCATTGTAATAACTCATGAACGATAGGAGGAAACTCTGAGCACAAGCCGTATGTGTCATTCTTATCGAAAAATACGTATGGATATCTTTTTTTTTTTTTTGTTAAACTCGTATTAATAGATAACGACCGAATGATATTTCCTTTTTCAAAAAAAACAAATAATATATTATACGATCATTACTATTCAAGGAAAAAAGAAAATATCGATTGGCATTGAGCAGATATTAGCCTAATTTCAAAACGGAGATCGCTGGCTAGATGAATCGTGGATTATGAAATACTAGAAAGAAAGAGAGAAGAAAGAGGAAAAAAAAGAGAGAAAAAAATATATATATATATAAAAAATTTAATCTCTCGTGTTGAATGGAAGGGTAGACTAAAAGTTGTAATCTTGGATTAGCGTGCTCTCGCTCGTGGATCATATGAAATGAAATGAAAAAAAAAAGGAAAGAAAAAAAGAAAGTAAATGAAAAAAAATCCTATAAGTATAAATGTCAGTTGGGGAGTTCCAGCAAAAAAAAAAAAAAAAAAGAAAAGAAAAAAACATAATCTTCCTTCGTTGGATGGGAATGTCATAAAAAGGAATAGAAAAGGAGAGTGAAAGAGAGAGAATGACAGAAAACGTACGATCGCTGTCATTTTGCGAAAGTGAATGAGAACGCCTTTGAATGGGTGACTGAGTATACAAGTGCTCGGATAAAACGGGAGCGGTAGTAAGAAATAGTAAACGATGTGCTTGCTGTTCAAGTTCCTTCGCGACCATCTGCGTCTTTGCTGATTCGTGAAAGAAAAAGATACAAGAAAAAAGAAAGAAAAATATATATATATATAGAGAGAAAGAAAGAGAGAGAGAGAGAGAGAGAGAGAGAGAGAGATAAGAGGAGAAAATGTGAGAACAAAAAGAGAGAAAGGAAGAAGAAAAGGTAGCCGATCGATCAAAGGCCACCATCCGTGTTCCTGATCGTCTAGTCCTTGTTATCGGTGCGAGACTATCTCTTGCGCATATAACTATCAAACTCGAAATGTTAAGAAGAGAAAGAAAGATATATATGTATATGTATATATAGAGAGATAGATAGAAAGATAGAAGGATAAAGATAGAATCGTGTTCACATTCCGTGAAAGCCGACTCATTAATTTACACGAGAAAAGCATCGATCGTGGAAGATTCCGAAACTTCATGGATTCCTCTCTTTTTTTTATAATATATTATATGAATTTATTTTTCTTTCTTTTTGTTTTCTTTTTTTTTTAATCGTATCATTGCAAGATATTAGAAAAACAAAAGTAATAGAAAGGAAAGTAAAGTAGGAAAAAAAATGAGAATAAGAAATGACACGAATTTGTTCAACAACAACCAAAATCACCAATTACAAAATATTAGAAAAATAGAAATGATAAAAGTAATCTCTCGTTGAACGATGAATCAGTTCTAATCTTATATTAGATCAGTGTACTACTCGCTCGTTCATTATACAAATAATATGTTTGCGTTGGTCATATCTGTGATATTATATGTTTTCCCTGATTCTTTTTGCTATTTTTTTTTGTTCTTTCTTTCTTTAAGATTAAAGATTCACGATTGTTATGTCAGTCTTTCTTGAAATGCCGAATGAGAGTCTCTGGTTCGCCTTGACGCTCCTTACAAATCGATCCAACTGCCAAAGGCTCCTCTCCGTGTACCTTATATTCTATACCTAGTCACATTCACCTCTGTCTCTACGAGAAGAGGAACGAATAGCAAAGATAAAGACGCCAACTACTACTCGTTCACCCCTGCTGGGGTGTATCAATGATATGAATTTTATCTAAGGGATAAAAAAGTGTGTCTCTTAAAGAAGAGAACATCGTTGTTCGCTTAAGAAATTGCAAATAGAAAAAGCAAACGTACAGGAAAGAAAGAGAGAAAGAGAGAAAGAGAGAGAGAGAGAGAGAGAGAGAGAGAGAGAGAGAGAGGATGAGAACAATAATAAAGTTGGCGTTGGAAAAATAGAAAGTATAATTGGATAAATTTTCTTGGTGATTCTATTAATTGAAATTAAATTACACGAAAAGTTAGACCCACCAACAATGATGACTAATAATACAAAAAATATTATTAATAATACGAAATATATAATGTCGTAACACACATATAATTAACAATTTTTATTTTAAAAGTAAATTTATCGAGCTATATCTTACCGCAAAATCATTTTCAGATTCTAACAACTTTGTTCTTGTTTTAATAAGATTAAAATATCCTACGACTCTTGTGTTATAGATCCTATATTCCAAACTTTCGATATAACTTTAGTGTTTACTCTTTAACAATTGTTTTGCTTGAAAATGTAAAGTATCTTAAATACATAAATGGAAAAAATTAAATCGAGAAATAATTTTTTTTTAATTTCTATATAAAAATCTAATATATATGTATGATATATTAAGAACTGAGGAGAGTAGGTAGTAGTTCTAAACCATCGTTCGAGGCTACGAGCCGATTAGTTGATTAGTCTGACCGTCGATTAAAACCAGCAAACGTAGAGATAAGCTTGTACGTATGTATGTGTAATCACGTATATATTTCTTTTTTGTAATGTAGAATATGTGTATATACGAGTAGAAATACATACGTACGGATACTATATATATATAAATATGTTTGTTCGTTATATGCGTTCCATCGTTTTATAAATTACCTCGCGGTTTTTCAGAGCATTGACTTTACTCATTACATGCTTCATAATTGCTTAGAAAAGCTCTATGTCTTTTAGGTGGCGTGGGGCACGGCTGTAATGGAATTACAGAGCTGGTTACTCTACCATCTCGTAGCTGTAACCGACTGCAATCAAGGTATACAGCTACTTCCGTCATACATTAGATGAGATCTATTTAACGCGCACACTCTCTCCATACTGCGTCTCAAATTTGAACGTTAACTTCGTCTATTCATTATTTGCTTCTATTTGCTATTTTATTTTGCACATGTTTGTGTGAATATTTTGTATTTTTTAATATTTGTATCGATCGATCGAATTGCGTAATCGTTCTTTTTGTTTTATAAATTTATTGGGTTTTATTTTTCATATTTTTATTTGAATGATTTATTTTATCACGTTTAATCGAACTTATTCGTTTCTTTTTTTTTTCTCTTTTTTTTTTCTTTTTTAATCGTTCAATACATACAAGTTCTTTTTACGTTTCTCATTCACGTTATTAATTGTTTTCTCATACATTACATTTTAGTTAAATTTATCTGAGTTTGGCCAACGTTCACAGTCCACTGCCTTTTTTGTTATTTAATTTCCAATCCCGTTATCGTCAAGAGGAAACTGCGGTTTACCAATGTTTGATGGTGAGTTCGTTTTATCGACTAGCATTTATTGTAATCTGGTATACCATATCCTACAAGAAATCGAGATAAATTTAATGTTATAGTATCAATTTGTAATTAATGATTTTTCCAAGAAAAAAAAAAACAAGAGAGTACACGTTTAAAAATAAATTCGAAATAATCATTTCATTCAAATTACTTTGATAAATTAATATTTCTTTTTTTCATTACTCATTTATTTCTAATTTTATTATTAAGTTTTCTAGAAAAAAAGATAATACATAAATGTATGTAGTTCAAAGTAGAAAGTAAGTGCACTATTTTATTTTGACAATAACTAGAACTCTCATTGTTAAAATTAATGTACAACCGGAAGGGTGTGTTGTACTTAACCACCTATTGTTATTCTTTCAACTCGATTTCTTTTGCAAGTTCAATTGTAAGACGTTTTTAAATGACATTTTCACGGAACTAATAAACGAACACGTATTTCCTGTTACATTATTGAAAAAGTATGTATTATATATATATATTGAAATTGTAATATTGTTATTAAATAATAGTTAAAATAAATTATAGTGATGCAGTCGGCAGCTACAATTGGTGGTGGTGGAACTTATCCTGCCGGAGGGACCGGAAGTCGTGCTCGAGACTTGGGTCTTCGTGCTCAGAAGAAGCTATTAGGACGAGTGGTCTCCACTGGTGCTGGAAGATCTCTTTTAATAGATGACGCGACCACTTCACTCTTAGACAATCTCTACAAGTTGATGGAAAGAGCGACGAAGAATAATTCAAACTTGGATAAAAAACAACCAGAGAAAGTTCTTAAGAATATCGTTAAATTATCCATCAAGGTAAAAATATTTTTCGTTCTATTTTAAAATGTGAAATTAATCTACAATATAATTCAATTATTTGTGCGATTTTTTTTTTCGTATTTACATACAAAAAATTATCTAATGCTAATTTATATTTAATATAATATTAATTATTCGTATATATGTGTAAATTGAAAAAGTAATTTAGTGGAACGAAGATGAAAATATATTTTTAAAGGATTAATTTATTTGCGTTGGAATAAATGAATATAATTTTAAATGATGTTGATATTTAAGCAGACCATAAAAAGAGAGATGATGATTATATCTTATTTACTTATTCAGTTCAGAGTTCTTCTCTCAGATTGCAAAATGTAAGAAACTCGTTGAGGAGGGTATGCAACGGTCTTGAGTCAATTAATTTCAACGCAAGTGATTAATGCAATATATCTAATATGGCTTCATTTGTAGATCTCGTTCGTTCACTTTTTTTTAATACACACAGGTTGGACTGTTGCAACGTAATCAACAGCTCGGTCCAGCAGATGATGCAAAACTTATTGAGATCAGGACAGCTTTGAGAGCAGTAGCAATGGCTGTTGTCTCCTTCTATGAACTCGAGTTTAGTTTCGACAAAGCGTACTTAACTCGATCCCTCGAGCGTTGTAGATCTGCGATACAGGGTTTAATAAAACCTCATTTAACAGATAAATCTCAGGATCGGTGCGATCAAGTTTTCGATTTTCTAAGAAATCCTGAATTTTTAGATGCGGTCTTTAGACAAGATTCTGAACACAGACCAATCCTTGGCATGCTAGTCAGTGATATAAACAAAGCTTTAGATGCTGGACATCTTTGACTTTTTGTAGATTCCATTGTACACGATCGATATTAAATATAAAAAAAAAAAATGCCAAGAACACAAAGATTGGTTGGATCAATAATTTAACGTAGAACTGTCACAGAAGGTTGATTCTAACATTTTCTTACGTGTCCTGTTTTTTTTTTGGCAAGCTGCGTGTGCGTTGATATTTTTAAGCGATATTTTCCTAAAATTTACGCACGAAATATATCGCACTCACGGTGGTAGTCGATTTTCTTTAAGGTAACAACTTATGAAAAAAAAAAACAATATATTTTCCGTATACATGCACACGTATACATATACATACGTGATCGCTACTCTAGTTTTACGATCGATGAACGTATCTATTGATTTCTGCAATAATCGTTCAATACTCTGCTTAAATTAAGAATATCGATATATAAATATATGTATATTATGTAAACAAATTATATTTATTCGCGCGCCTAATTGTTAGGAATTATTATGAATTATTATGAATTAATATTATAATAATTTACATTTGTCGCGAAAGTTCGAATTTTGACGGTCCTTGAAAATGTAATGGAGTCGCACGTAATTATTGCACATTAAAGATAAAAATAAAAAGAAAAATAAAGAAAAATAAGGAATAACACATTCATCACGCGATAGACATTTTATAAATGATAATCACCACATATCTTAATTTAATAACATACACACTTATGTATATTTCAAGGATAATTATAATGTGTATATTCTACTGAAAATTATCGGTTTTAAGAATACGCATTTTATATACAGTATACACCTCCTCTCTTTACACGTTATTTATGATGATTATCTATATAGCGAAATGTTTTACCAATGGTCAATAAATTATTTATAAACGCGAAACCTTCTGTTCCTTTTTTATTATTATTATTATTGTTTTACCCTTTACTATAACATTTAACATAAAAAAAAACGTAGAAAAGACATATAGCGGAACAAAAAGTGAATAATACAATAAAATACTTTAAACTTTAAATCATAAACTTAAAGTTATATATTTAAAATTACACGATAAACGTGTAATTTTTCGTATGTGTAACGTTATCGTTTTTTCATAAACAAATTCATTTTTTTATTTTCTTAACCAGAAAAGTATATTAAAAAGTATATTTTTAACAAAACCATAATTCGTATATATTTTATTATTATAATATAATATATATATAGGATTCACAAAAATCATGAGTTTTACATAATGTTGAATTTTCCTAATATAAATTTTCTACAATAAAAAAAGCATGAAAACAAATATTTATTTAATAATATAACTTAATAAAATGTATGATTAAAATAAATTTAATGATGAAACGTCAACAAATATTATTACTCCTTACTATTAATTTATAACAAATTAATATACAATTAATTCAAGTTGAAATTCTATTAAAAGAAAAACTATATTTCCAAAGAAAATTTCCTAAAATAAAAAAAATTATAATAATACAATAATACGAGTAATAACGTTCTTATTTTAATATATAGTTCGTTAATAATATTAACGTGAAAAACGGAATAAAAACTTAATTGGTAGCATGTGGTATCCTATTACATCTTAATTTATGCAACAAAAATTATTTTGATAGAGAGATAAACAAAAATTAATTCGCTTAATCGATGAGATAAACTTATTAAAATTGTATAAGATATATATACTCATCATATGGAAAAGATTTTATTACTCTGGTTTGTATTAATTAAATCATATTACATAGAAATATGTGGTAATAGTTATTAAGCTTATTTTATTATAAGACAAGTATATGAGAGAGAAAAAGAGAAAATTGAAAGATTTAATCACGTAAATAATAATTATTGGTCTGTATAATTACTATAAGAGATGTGATAAGTACAATGACATTGACATATCCAGTTTTTCAACAAAAATTTAATGTATGCATTATTTTAAGGCCAACAATGTTGTTTGTTTTAGCCGAATAAATTGTACTTAAAATTTTATACATATATTCATTGTCATATTATTCGTTGACGAATACTATTGATATACATTTCCACTTGCATTCCAATGAATATTCAAAATATCATTAATATATATATATATATATATATATATGTCAGAAATTAATAAATATTTAAATTATAATCACATAATCCTTAATTATTTTTTATATACAATACAAAAAACATGCTTTTTTGTTGTATTTTAAATTTTTATTACTCATAGAGTCAAAATCTATGCCCTCGATATATTACTTTGAGCTAGAATAATGAATAATTTGAAGTTGATTATATCATTATCAATTCGTAGGAACATTCGATATTTATTATTGTGCAAAAGGATGTGCGAACATTTGGATGTTTCTTCGTATTATACTATGAATAATCAACTTCGTATTACTCATCAATGATCATACGATAAGAACAAATATGATCATCAATCCAGACCTGAATTACTTGTTATCTAACTGCACGATGAAAAATCGATAGATTATAATTTTATTTTAGTTTAATAATAAAGGGCTAGTGCAATATAATAAGTGCTTACGTTATAATATCTCAGCCAATTGCAGTACAAACAACATTAATAAAGGTCTAGAAGGACATTGCGTTCAGATATATTCCTAACTATATTAATAAAATCTTGTTTACTTGATAAAATGTATGAGTAGATAAGCGAGTATGAAGATTTATTTATTCAATTATGCATAATATGTGTATGGCAGAAGAAAGCTTAAAGAATCAGTCATCTCCTTATCATTTCTCTCACTTATCTTCCCATTTTATATTTCAATATTCTGTTATTATAATGTACCCACCATGTGTATAAATATGAAATTTGTCATATTTATTTAATATTAATAATAGTCGAATGATAATCTAGTTTACTTCATTTAATCCTCATATTTTCATTGCCACAATCCTGCATAATTTCCATACAAGTTTGCGGGAAGTGGTCCACCAGCTGTAAATAGTCGAGTACCTGATGCATCGTAACAATGGGTGTATATAGCTGGAGTATATTTAACATTTTGGAAACCATCTATATATTCTTCATCTGGAAACTAATTCCCCCAAATAAAAGATATTATTGTAAGATATGTTTTGCTATTAACTAATAAAATAAAAATATTCATAAACTTACCACATATCCTTTTGAGGCCTTCAATGCAACAGTTCTATTAGAATTGATAGATGATTCAAGGTACTTTTGAGCTCTAAGGTCATAAAACATAAGCATTCCAAGACCAGTTCCAATTGTTAAAACTGATCCTTGAAAACTGGCTGATCGGATACCACAGCCACTATATCTGTTTAGAAAGAAAGAATATCGTAATTTAATATGCTAATCTGTCGACGTGTAATATACATATTAATTGTAAGATATTCTTAAGTTATTAGAATATACCTTGAGGGTATCTTTTTAATTGGTTGTAAAGTTCTGGCATCTAATAATAATGTGTAAGAACGACAACCAACTGCATAAACACCATCGTCTTGAACTGCCAGGCAAACATTTTCTTGACAAGCTGGTAACTTTCGTGATATTTTTTGTTTAAAAGAATCAGCAGACCAGATATGTATGAAACTATTTAAAGATAGAGCAGCTATTTCGTTATATGCTTTATTAAAAGCCAGTGCTCGAACCTTCTGTGCTGATCTACATTCTTTCACGCACAAAGGTTGAATTAATCTATCAACCATATAAAAAAAATTAATAGACAATATATATAAAGGTAAAGAGTATTTATATTATCAATTATTTTCTCTTATACAATATTTTCAATCAACCTGTGTGTAGGTACATCCGCTTTATCAGGTGCTTCAGCTAGATCACTATCAATCCGCCATAAAGCCATTTTTGTATCTCTAGAGCCAGAAACTAAAAATTCATCATCTAGCCAACACATATCAAAAACCCAATCTCTGTGACCAGATTCTCCAACACAAACTGGATCCAATGTTGGTAGTCTGTAAATTGCTATTTCATTGCTATTTTTGGCTCCAGTAGACAGAAGAGTCCTATAAGAATGTTGTTATACAACAGAACAGTTGCAAAGACCTGATACAGACAAGTAATAACAACGTATATCAAAATTGAAAACATTAATCAAATTTAAATGACTACCTAGAAGGATTAATTTGAACAGAATGTATACCACATTGCTGTTCAGGAAGAGGACCTCCACCCGGATTTAATTGCCTTCCATGTAGGGATGGTATTTGATCTAATTTTTGTGTTGCTACATCATAAACCATCAGTTTATTACATTTTGTACCAAACACAACTTGTCTATCACTCAACCATTGCGAGCAAAATACTTTATTCATATTATTTAAGCTAACTGAGTATTCTTTGAATAGATCATGCGTCAGTATATGTCTTGATCCATATTCTTGATTAATTTTCCGTACTTCCTTAGTGTTGGTTTCTCTTGAACGTACATAGTCGACAAAATTAAAAGATGTTCTTAAAAACTGTCTTCCTTCGGTGATAGTTTCACTTTCTTCATCACTTGATTCATAGCATACAAAATCTTCAGGCTTATCTGGCTTTCTGTTTCTTTCTAATCGTAGAGCTAACCTATATAATATAAAAAAAAAATATAAAACTATATTAAAATAATAAATAGAAGGAAGACCTTACAATTTCTACAATAAAAAATGACCTAACACTAAATATAAGAAATAAATGTATCTACCTCCTGGCACGACGTTCTTCTAATCTAGTTGCTGTGGCACATGGAGGATGTCTTCCATAAATAGTCATTCTTTGAGTTTCAGCCATTATTTATAAATTACTTAATAATACTTATATAATCTGTAAAAAGAATGACTATTCTCAAACTATATTATTTTAGAATATTTGATAACACATAAGCTATCCGTTTCTTTATTCTAAGAACACAATGATTGATTAAATCGACACTTTTGTATGTATTTAAATATTATTAACTATAAGAGCAGTCTCATGTAACGTATATCAGTCACTTTCAATGACAATATATTTGTCTTCTACAATTATTTATTTCTCCTATATTATTTGCAAACATTTGTATGGAGATTTGTTGTGGTGACAGGATAAATCCTTCACTTTCTTATTACATCTGTGGTAGTTATATGTCATGAACAAAAAATTATTCCTTTTAAAGTAAATTGTTTTTATCTTATCAAATTTTTATTTATTTCAGATCATTGCAAAACTGCAAGTACTTTGATATCTTAAATACTTATGTAAACGTATGACATGTGTCTAAATGTTCGTATTTTCACTTCTCACAAATAGTAACTTCCTTTAAAGACAAATGTGACTTGTGAAATAGATTTGTTAATCTATTTTCAGCTGCGTCTATCTATCTGTCAAATTTTGTATTTTAGTATTAGCAAGTATTTTAAAAACTGTCGTTTAATGAAAATCACAAAGGTGTGTCTTTTGTCCTTGTTTTATTAGAATAAAATGTAGATAAGAGGAAAAATAACTGTTAAATCAATCGAGCTCTAACACCATTCCCTTGTCATGTCTAACCGAGTTCCACGTTCATCTAACACGCGTCGTTTCTTTTCATGATAATTTAGGTTTTCTGCATTTAACAAACGACGGTCTTACCAATCTTGTTATTTTCTGGAAAATAAAACAAATGAAGATGCGCACGAAAAGCCGACTAAATCCATGTTAAACGAAACTTTTCGAGAACCAACCAACTAATATACCGCCATGTTGAATGCAATAGGTTGGACAAATTCTGTTAAAAGAAAGAATCATTTGACTAAATATTTTTGTACTTTGATTTCTCTGTCAGTCATATTATCTAAGCTAGAAATAAACAATTGAATAACAATTGATTCATATATAATTTCCTATTAGTTCTCCGATAAAATAATAATTACTAATTAGATTGATTTTATCGCATGTCAACATTGCTGTTTCCCCCACCCCAAGTTAGATTATTACAGCTGACGATGAAGGAACGCCGTCTAGCTATAGATGAAATTTCTTCTGAACTTTCTCTTAAGATCTATAAACTGTCGATAAGATAATTCGCAAGATAAAAATAAAAAAATTAATAATTTCGAATTTTTTTCTTACAAAATATTCGTAATCGCACAAACGATATTATTATATTTCATGTACCTATATCTCATGTTCCATGTACCATTCCAATTTTATTATGGATTTTGAAATATTCAATCTTGTTATCGATTATTATATTTTTATCGATATTTAAAATAAGATGATTGTATATGACAATTAGAATGTTTTTTCGTAATTTGACAATTCGTAAAATTTCTTTTTATCATTTTTGTCACGCCCTATGTTATCGACGAGAAACAAATTTTTCGACATTGGAATTTATTTCATTATTTATATAAGAATAAATTTCTTTATAAATTATTGTTGAAAAAATAAAAAAATAAAAAAATGTAAGGAAACAATACAAACAATTAGCTGAATAGTACTTGCATTATTTTTAAATGCCAGGATACACATTTACATTGCAAGTAATATTGATCGCTCATCATGTGGAGGCTGCTGCTTACAGAAACTCATAATTCTTGTGATAAAACACAATTATATTATAATTCATTAATAATTCGCAAATTTTTAATTTGCGAGAGTAACTTGAAAATCAATATTAGAATGTTAGTACTCTCTCGATTTAAAATCGAATAATTATTATTCAAATGAATGACTTATTGGCGCGTAAATTTGATTTATTAAATGTAGACAATGTATCACTTTATTAAACAAAAATTGTATGCACTAACATAATTTGATATTGTTTTATATGTAATAATTTGTATGTAACCTTCTTTTAATTCCATCTAAATACTAAGAAAGTTAATGTGATGACTAAATAAAAATATAATTTAATAACGGCGATTATTTTACCAGATGTGAATACAAAATTTTTAAATACTGTATCATGGTGATTGATTCATCTGATTGGCTGATCATTTGCCCGCGATAATTAAATAGTTACGAATATTTTTTGCAACATTGTACAAATGAAAAGAATTTATTTAAACAAATAATTAGTGTTAGGACGATTAATCGATATTAAATGTTTTATTTTTTGTCATTTATTTTCGCTCATTTATATATACATTATTATATTTAGTACAAAAATGTTCATGCACATACTGTCATGCCAAACAGTTTCTACACATATCAGTGTGAATAGAGATAGAAATTCATTTTTAATATTGTAAAGTGTGAATTTATGAATTTGTATTCTCTAATAAAACACATTTCGCATATTTAACGTATAATATAATTCGCAAAAGGGATCAGAAATTGTTAATTTCATTTTAATTAGAACGTACAAAATCTACAGATCTCTCACTTTTTATGAAATTAAAAGTAAGTTGTGGAATATATAGTATATCTGTAGAATATTAATAAATTAATCTATTTTTTTTGTTATTGTTGTTCATAATGAATAAAATATGTTTTTAGATATTTAAAAAAGTAACTATATAATTTTTTTTGCGTTATAACTTATTTTAATAAATATAACCTCACCCGCTAATAATTTTCGACAATTTATTTTTATTTTTTATTGCAAGAAGCAGAGATTTTCAGTATATAAATAACATCATCTTTTCATGAACAAATATGTACTTTATTTTAGAAAGAGAGATAGAGATAGAGATAGATGTTATTTGAAAGCTTTATTATGGTGCACGTTCGTTTAATTTTCGTGTCGAATGCATATTTTAAATAACAGAATTTGACTATATATACTTATTTAAAACATTTGCATAATTTATGTTAGCGTAAGAAAATAAGTCAATATTGTAATACAAATTATCAGATATAATATAATATGTATATGTACTATTTTGAAATAAAACAGAAAGGAAAACAAATTCTGTTTATCTCAAATGAAACACCTAATGTTACAAAGTAAAAACATTAATTTTCTAATAGATTCGTATATTAAACATTAAGAAGTTCTATACACGATCTTATATACATCTGAACTGTTTAACCAACGAACATGTATATATCAATGTAAGCCATTTATTCATATTTGTTCACAATGAAGTTGTGTTGTAGTGTAAATGAAGTCCTTCATTTCCTAGTTAATTGGAAATAAGATAATCGTATGAAAAATTTTCTGGACACAGGCCATATTTTCTTCTTTATAATAATAGTAATAGTAATAATAATAGTAATAGTAATAATAATAATATTAATAATAATAATAATAATAATAATAGTAATAATAATAATAATAATATTAATAATTATCTTAGAAATTTAATAATTTTACATATCAGACTATACATAAAAGACTGACCAATTAAATTGCTTTCTCTCCTATAAATAGCGACATGAATATTTTGAGCATTTTAGTATCCTCATCATTTGTTACGAGCATGAACGTATATTAAATATGACCTTATTTTACACTCCCTAAGTCTTAAATGTAGATCATAATAATGGTCTGCATTCATAACACATATGTGTGTAAAAATGCTAGTATCATCTATTTCGATACAAACGAAGATACTATAAGAGAACGATCATAGATTTTTCAAATGTGCAGATTGAATATAGACCATGATGTCTACACATTAAACTTCATAATATTTTATTTTATATTTAACTCTGACGTTCATTATAATTATTATTAGTATATGTGTTCGTGTGTGTTTTCGTGTATTTTCGTGTAAAGAATTACGTAGATAAATAAAAATATTACGCTTAAAATTAGTGAATTAAGTATTTACACATAATACACATTATTCGGTGGTTGACGGAGTGTAGTGGTATCCAAAAACACTTACTCACTTACAACCCGGACGATAAAATGTGCTTAATCGCGATTTACGGAGAGGCCTACGACTTAAGAAATTGTTTATGCACTAACATTTCCGACATATGATCAACTCCACAGCGTTTTCCTGAAGAACGTTAAATGAGGACAATATATTAATATATATTTTTACCAGTTGAGATTTAAAGTTTCAATACATACTATTGTTTGTAATCGATATAATTTATTAATAACAATGTGTGACTTACGCCGGTTTCGAGGCCTTTGATGTTGAAGTCAAAGATACTTTTTGTTTTTTACTGTTTCGAAGTTTCTTTACATATGCCTCTATTAAATGTGCTATCTTCTTAGGATTTATTTCTCCCGTTTTGTTATGGCATATCTATAAAAAAAAAAAAAAAGAAAGATAATATAATTTTTAATATCTTTTATATGGTCAAATTTCAATTTACTTTTTATAATAGTTAGATTTTACCTTCGGTACAGCTTTCCGCATAATATCCTTATATTCTTCCTTTGTTACGTGCTTTTTGGTATAATGGGGCTTTAACACTAACTTTACTTCTTCTACTACTCTTTCTTGACGATTCAATTTCTTCAAGAACTAAAATATATGCTTAATACATGATCAGGAAATTTATACAACATTTATAATAATAAACTAAATAACAAACCTTGTCTTTCACTTGCATTTCCACAGCTGAACTAGGAAGGTCGTCCAAAATTTGAAGTTGATTTTCATCCATGCGTACTCCAACTTTTGGGTTAGTAGCTAAAATAATAAATTTTATATAAAATATTTTCTTGTCTTTTTATATATACAAATAAATATTTAAAAATATATTCACAGTATTACATACATTTCTTTTTCTTTTCATTAGGTTTTTTACTCCTGCTTTTACTAACTGCCTTTGGAGGTGGTCCTGCTGCGAACAACGCATCAAAAGCATCTTTCTTCTCAGTACTTTTATTTGGCTTAGATGCATTATTCTTATTATTAGTGATGACTGGTTGAATAGAAGGACTATTATAATTTCCTGGACTAGGTGGATCGAACATGCCATCGCTTAAACTCGATCCTGGTGAATAAGGTGAAGACATATCAACAGCATCATTGGTCACTTCCATTATTACATCGCTGCCATTTTGTCCCATGGTAGAACTGTTTTTATTTTGATTAGATTTGGAAGCACGCGTTAATGTCGATTTTGTACTATTTGTAAAGATGTTAGGAAGCTGCGGTCTATCACTCGTACGTTGTTGTTTCATTTGATTACTTGGTGAAATGCGATTTGACTAAACAGACCAAATTGTTAACACAAAAACAAATATATTAGTCAAATATTACATACATGTAAATAATATCAAAGAAATAGAAGCATATTATGTGGTATACAAACCTGTATTAAATTACGTTGACTCGTATTAGGTGTACTAAATCCAGTGCTTCTCTGTACTGCAGCAGCAACAGTCGCCAAGACAGGATTAATAGTAGTAAACGGATTACTCGTAGATTGTGGATTTTGTTGATTCTGTTGTATTTTAGGTGGACTACTACAAGATTGTACCGTATCCGTTTGACTCTCTGCTACAGGTGATGAATCTCTTTTCGGCGATGCTCTTTTAATCGTTACCATAGATATTATTTTCGGCTTTTCAAGTTGTTTCTCTTGTGTTGGCTGATCTTGTTGCTGCATAGGTTCGTCGGGCATTAAAGTGATGTCGGCAGCATCGTGACTTCTCGGTGAATTTCTTTGACTTTTGTCTCTCTCGTCATTCGACGTAGCTTCTTGGCTTACATCGGGTGTCGGTGATCGAGATTTCGTGGGATCGAATGGATCATACGCGTCGGGAGAAGTTGGCGGCGAGGTAGGTGGATCTGGTGGAGTATTAGGGCCAATTTTCAATCTCAATTCTAATTCCTCTTGAGCTCTCATTTCAAGTTCCTCATCCGCTCTTTCGTCCATTTCTTCTTCCTCTTCTTCCAACAAAGGATTCATCATGGAAGGTCTGAGATTACTCGTTTGTTTATTTATTGAAAATTTAATTTGTGGTTCCGGTGGTGTCTTTGGACCTTGTGAAACGAATTGTTCACGAGGAGGAGATGCCTGTGGTGGACATTGTTCCGGAGTAGCTACTTCTTGTGCCTGTTTGTCATCGTCATCGCTTAAAACTATAACGTCGCGAGGAGAAGGAGTTTGTTCTCGAAAAGGTGATTGGTCCAAATCAATTACAGCTACAGGTTTTTTCGTAGCTGCTATTTCAGCTGCCTTAGACTTTTTTTTCTTTTCTTTCTTACCTTTCGGTGATTTCGATCGTTTGACTTTCGTCTTGTCCTTCTTAGATCTTTTGGGTGCTGTTGCTGCTTCAGGTTGCATCGGTTCTCTACGCCTACGTTTTAAAGGTTGTATAAGCGGAATAGTTTCGGGTATTTCTGGAGCACTCGTCTGATTGGCTTCATTTTCCTTGTTAAAGCAAACGCTTACTAAAATATTGTCGCCGCTGGCAAATACTTCTTTAGATGGTGGCGGTGTTCTGTTCCTCTTAGCTTTCCTTCGTTTTTCAGGTTCCTTCGACTTTTTACTCTCTTTCCTTCGTTCCTTTTTCTTCTTCTTAATAGCTTCCTTATTAGTTAGAATAACAGTTAAATTTTTCGGGGGTACCGATACGTTATCCAAAACAGAAGGTGGTGACCATTCGCGTGATGGCAAAGGTTCCGGTTGAGTATGAGATGGTGTCTTTGATCTTGACCTTGACCAAGATGGTGTCCATTCGGCACTCCAAGATTCTCTTTCTTCACGTTCTCTTGAAAAATGTTGATTATGTTCTATCGGTTTTTCATTTATCTGATCCCAATTCCTACTACGATCTCGTTCACGCGAACACGATCTACCTTTAGATCTAGATCTACTGGCAGGCTTTCTTTTGTTGTGTCTCTTCTCTCGTGATTTCGATGCTGCTTTAGGTGATCTAGAACGCGTTCTCTTACGATTCCTCGATCTACTCCTTGACTTGTATTTCTTCAACTTTGTTTTCCTCCTCGCACGTGATCTAGAGAGAGATCTTCTTCGTGATCTTCGTCTTGGCGACAAAGATCTGCGTTTTCGTGAAGTAGATCTCGATCTTGATCTTCTTCTTGAGATTGATCGTTTTCTTGACAAAGATCGTCTTCTAGAAAGTGATCTTCTTCTTGGTGATCTACGTCGAGATCTAGACAACGATCTTCTCGACGCAGATCTACCACCACTACCACCGCCACTACCACCACCTCCACCTCCACCACCACCACCACCTCCACCTCCACCTCCACCTCCACCGTTACCACCACCAGCATTACCACCACCTGTCTTAGAATAAGATCTTCGTTCTCTTGACCATGATCTATGTAATCTAAGCCGAGATCTACTTCTTGATCTTAATCTCGAATAAGAACGACTTCTACGATCCCTGGAACGTGAAATTCTACTCGATAAACTTCGACTTCTCGTTCTACTTCGTGATTTTTCTCTTATATCTCTACCATACTCATCCTTTTTAGGTCTGACAGGTTTATCAGCTACTATTTTTCTAACATCGTATCTTGGCATTTCTTTCCTTTTCTCTTTCTTCTTTGTAATTTCTTTAGTCTTCTTTTTACTTTTTTCTTTATCCTTATCCTTTTCTTTGTCTTTATCCTTATCCTTATCCTTATCTTTATCCTTTTCTTTTTCCTTTTCCTTTTCTTTTGATTTTGATCTCTTGTCCTTATCACGATACTGTCTCTCCTTTGTACTTTTCGATATCTTCTTCCATGCCACATGATTGTCGGATGATATATTTTCTTTATTCTTCTCTACATCTTTACCTTTCTCCTTTTTCTCTTTCTTTTTCTTTTTCTTACTTTCTTCATCCTTATCCTTCGGCTTTTCATTCTCTTTCATAGCTAATTTACTATCATCTAATATCTCTCCTTCCTCCATATCTTTCTCCTTTCTTATATTCGAAACACTCAGTTCATCTTCGAAGTTCATTGCCTCGTCTGTTTCTGATATTGCTTCAGTTCCTAAACCAGCATAATCTACTGGAGTTCTACACCCGTCTAAGTCATCGTTAGTTTTATCCTTGGTCGGAGTAATTGGTTCTAAACCACTTTCGAATGGTGCTAAAGGTTCGTTGCATCGATCGTTTACTGGTAATTCATCTTTGCATGGTGTATAAGCACCATCGGAATCCCAAGTATGTTGATCTAAATTTTCTGTTAATAACTCCTGAGTATTGTCCTTTTCAATAGGAAACCGTTCTTCGTCATCGTCGGTACGAAAAGAAAGGCTACTCTTTCTACATTGTCTATTCGAACTATTTATATCTTCGTTATCACTGCATTCTCTGCTTCTATCTTCTTTTTCACTTTCTAAATCGCATTCGCTATTATCTCCAGTAGTACTTCTCAAATTTTCTTCCGTAAGTAATGCCAGTTTACTTGATTTCAATTTATTCGAGCTATCCTTTAATTTGTCGCTTTGATATTCCCATTGAATTTTTCTGAAACAATCTGTTTCAGTTACTCCATCGTCGTCGTCGTCATCGTCTTTTTCATTTGGACTATTTTTCGCCATATCTAAATCATCAAGTTTATCTTCAATATATTCTCCAGCCAACTCGCTACTGTCTACTTTTTTAGGCGAAGATTCCAATGTATCGGCGATAGAAATAATTGTATCAGAACTTTTCTCTGTTATATCAATAATCGGTTGCAAAGTAACACTACTGTTTTGTTCATTATCAATATCACTTTTTTTATCACTTTTTTTGGTATCATTCTCTGCAACTTTATTTTCTTCGTCAGGAGATTTTTCTTTTTCCAATTGATCGATACGTTTTTCTATGTTATCCTGATCACTCTGTGATTGACTTTTGGAAACACACAGTTTTTCTTTATTGTTTATTTGCGCTAATTTTTGTAATTCTTCGTCATTCGCTTGATCTTTCAATTTCGATTTCTCACTGTCTTTTATTATATCAGTTTTAGCTGAATCTTGAACTCCATTTTTGTCCTTACTTGAATCTAAATCAGATTTAGATTCTTTTTCACTGTCTTTCTTTTGATCAACAGCTTTCGTTTTTAATTTGTCTTGTGATTGTTTTTCATTATGCAATTTTTTTTCTTCCACTTCATCCGGTATATCATCAAGATCATCGTACAAACTGTTCAATTTATTATTAAGCTTGAATTTACTACCAATCTTAAATGTTATTTTACTTCTAGATTCGTGGGATAATTTCTTAGGTATTATTTTAGTAAATGGTTTTCTTTCACGTTGTAATGACTTAACATAAGAATCCGATGGTTCTGGAATTTCAGCTAAGTCGCAAGCTTGAACATCTCCGACTATAACATCGTCATCGTCCGGTATATTAGGTGGAAGGGGAGGCGGTTCAAGTGGTCCAATTTGCTGTGATAATTCTTGTTCCGTATGTCTAGCAACATCCATCGTTTGTGACGAATAAATCGATAAATTAGGACAATCTACTTGCGAATCTTCGTCGTCGTCGTCATCGTAAGCCGTCAATCGAATGTCAGATCTTACATTTGGAAGTGTTGCTTGCTGTATATTTTGACAAGTAGGAACTGATTGTGAAAAAGCTGACGCTACTTGCGGAGGATCTGAAGGAGGAATTGGTATATCGTAACTATTGATTATAGATTGATCTTTTTCACTACTTTTGTTGCGAGTACTATCGTTACTATCACTATCAGCTGTGAATGGATCATATTTATCACCACTTTGTAATTCCTTATTGGTATCATCTTTATGAGAGTCATCAATAACTAATTCTTGATCACTATCATTGTCTTTATCACTTTTAGAATTTTCATCAAAATCTAGTAATTCGGAAGGTGGTTCAGGAGGTGGTAACAAAACCATACCACTATTATTGTGGCAAGGATCTTGAACGTCGTATTCGGATTTGTTCGTAGTATCAATGTCACAATAAATATCACAGTCATCGTTATCTTGTCTTACTAATGATGTAGAGGCAGTTTCAATAACGTGGGAGTTAAAATTATCTCGTTCTCCTTGAAAATTTCTTGACATATCCTCGGAGAGATTTGGAGGTAGATTCTGTGTATGTTGTGGCCGTACGACTGGCCCAAGAGGAGGAGGAGGAGGAGGACCTACCGGTGGTCCAGGCATGCGTAATGGTGGTCTTGATCTTGGAAATCTTTCAGGAGGAAAAGTGAAATTATCTGTGAAAGTAAATGGTGGCCTTTCTGGTGTAGGATATCGAAACCTGTCATTTCGGAAATGTTGAGGATTACGATTTCTAAATGGTGGATTACTTCCAAACATAGGTGGACCTCCACAATGCTCGAAGTTCTGATTATAGTATCCTGGTGATCGAAAATCTCGATGGCCGAAATTATCTCTCGCATCCGATCCACCATAACCATGTCGACCTCCACCAGAAAGAGATTCTCTACCACTGTAACTTTGTCCACCGTGACGGTTGTTGTCACGATACCCACCACGAAAATTTCCTCTGTTACCTCCTCCACAAGGATTATTATACAAGGGTGCTTGCATAATGTTATTTGGATTAACGTTAGATAAATCTAAAGGTGTATCAGAATTTTTAATAACTTGCTTATCATGATCGTTATTATGATGTTCATTTTCTTTCTTGGGACTTTCATTATTGTTAATGCTCTTCTTATCTCTAGATTTACTATCGTTTATATATAAAGTCCCATCTGTCTTAATGATAACATTGCTATTCTTTCGTGAGTGCCATAATTCTTGGCTATTGATAATACTGCCTAAAATATCTACTGTATCTTGTACTTCCAAATTGTTAAGAGGATTGGCTATGCCTTTTATAGCCACGTGTCTTCTAGTTGATGCGATTATCGAGCGTCTTTGTACGCTAACTGCAGGGCCATCGCCAATTGAACCAAGATGTTCATCGTCAGATCTAAATTAGACATAATAATGTAAATGTAAGTAATTACAATAATTTCTTTCTTTATATAGGTTTATTTTACATTTAATAAGAATAAAATTATGAATAATTTCACTCACCCAGGAGGACTATATTCTAATCCAAGATTCTCCCCGAAAAGACTAACTCGAGGAACAAAAGCATTAAATCTGATATTATTAACTGATTGATTGGAAATAGGCTGTTTTGGCTTTAAAATACCAAGTGGACTATTTCTGATTGGTATAATTCCTAAATGTTTACATAATCTTCTTTTAACTGTACTATTACAAGCTAACGTAGAAGACACAGTACGTGCATGTTTTTGTTTCCACTTCTGTAACAAACAAATAATTATTATGTTTATTTATATATCTTATCTTTGTTTCTAAAAAAAAAACATAATGTAAAGTAATGAAGCATATATTATTTTTTTAAATAATTGTCATAGTATTTTCTTAAAATGAATTATACATATTATTAAATAATACTTTGAAAACTTAGAATCGGTAGAATAATTTCATCCTACTGCTTACAAATAATCTTTCTAACAAATTAATACGTATAATTAGAAAATATGTTACATAAACGACATAATTGTGTTAAGTATGTATGAAAAGTTCTGTTTAAAAAATATTATATTTAGGGCGATCTTAAAAAGATAACAATAAATAATTGTTCAATAATATTTATTACAAAATAAAAAATAAAGATATTATGCGTATTTATTTCTGATTATAATTATTCCAAGACTTCACACACAATCATAATGACAAAATTATTAACATTTAAATTTCAAGTGCCATTTTTCGATATATAATTTAAAACATTGTATTAAAAATATGAGTATGAATATAGTGAAGTCCGGTTCTTTTATATTATTGAATACTATTATTATTAAAGTTTCTAATTTTTTTTTTATATATTTAATTTTAACTTTTCTTGGTGTACAATTAATGAGTGACAGAAAAAGTGTGCATAAATTTGTTTGCATTTAACTACAGTTAATATTATTATATTAATTTTCAAGCAAAATTAGAAAAAAAACCAAGTGCATCTAGTGAGAAAATTTGTTTATTTGTATAAATTAAGGACATGGATGCATACATATAAAAAGGTCAGCCTGGATAAATGGATATGAAAGATGTTACGATGGCAATTGAATATGATACATTTTAATAGAAAGTATATGGAGCACAGGAATAATTACGAAAAACATAAATGTCATGTTAGTATTCTGCTCGATGAGAAATTAACAGTATACCTTGCGCGTTCTCTTTGTTCTTTTCTTAGACTTCCTTCGTGATGAGGATGGTGCAATTTGAACATATGTAACAAATTCCTCTTCTTCCCCGTCATCGTTATATTCTGTAATACGTACTTCTCGAACAAGAGTACTATTATTATTAGATGATCTCGTCCGTTTCTTAGACTTTCTTTTAGTTGTCTTGGTTTTCGATTTAGATTTAGAATTAGACTTTGAAATTATTGGAGATTGACTTATGCTATTATCACCCACTGATTCCAAACCGGATGAAGTAGATGGTTGATTTGGATCAAATATTTGTTCACGATTATGTACTCTATTTATTTGCAATTCGCGTGCACGATTACGAATATTAGCTCGTACACGTTCAGTCTGACGAGTTCTAGGAATTATTCTAGGTACAGAATGAGTCTGTTCATTTGAAACTCCCGTACGAGTTCGACCATATGAAACACCAAGTCGTCGTGCTTCTTCCATTAGATCTGAGATTTCATCCAAATCAATTTCAACCTACAAACGTATATTCAAAATAACTATACTGATAGTGGTAATAATAATAATAATAATAATAATCAAATTATCTATAGTGTATATTAAAATCTTTATAAAAATAAATAATTAAATATAATTTAAAATATATTAATTTATTGACTTTTTAACTAAACATCGCGTGAAATTAGAGTGAACTATATAGTATATATCTTACTGCTTCAGCATCATTTTGACTATTTTGAGAACATTCTGGACAAAACCATTCCTCCATGGGAACTTCAGTCATAGGAGGAGTGAGACACTCCAAATGATAACCAGAATCACAGGCATCGCACAATAACATTCGATCTTCTCTGTCACTTTGGTGACATACTTCACAAAAAGTTGGATCTTCTTGTACATGATCATCAGTGCGAGGTGTTATTTCAACAGGTATATGCCTCAAAATCTAAATAAAATCGAAAATATGTATAATGTCTTCACAATCAAATATATAAAAATGTTATAATTACAATATTATATGATTTGAAAAAATAATTACCTTTCCTCCAAGTTCTTTTCTCACATGAATCACTGTAAACGTTTGGCGATCCACTGGACAGGTATTAATATTTTTACTCCATTCTATTAAACACTCAAGACAGAAACAATGTTCGCAAGATGATGGGGTAGCTAATTCTTGCTTTCTAAATGGCAGTAAACATATAGGACATTTTTCTACTTGTTCATTATCTGAATCAATTTCAGATACTGGCGTCGGTGTGCCAGGTTTTGTATCATTTGTAGTTTGCGATTTACTACGTGATTTATGTGTTGTATTAAAATTTTCAGCACTATTTTCCATTTCATCATTACTTGTCCAATCGGATTGCCATTCAGAACTATTACTTTCTAATAGACAGAAATAAAAAAAAAATGATATTGTAAAATCTAAGAATAATATTGTATTCCATTACAAACAAACAACATTTTATATACCATAATGAGCTGATCTTCTATTTCTATTTGAAGCAATACTTTCATCACTTGATGTATCATCCTCACTAATTACTCTCTGTAAAAGAAATTATTCGAATTAAAATATCTTCAGAAAACTGTTACATGTATAATTTAATAAAATCTTCCAAGAGCTTACATAATTTCTTCTTCGAAACATTGGCTTTGGAACATCACTTTCTTCTGCACTACTTTCTCCGTCACTGACAACTCTCTGTAATTAAAAAAAAAATATATTTATAATGTCTTTAGATGCATTTAATATTAATATGACATATTGTATTATATTGTAGAAGACATTGTATACATACATGTACTTGCTTTTTTCTAGGAGAACGCACAACAGATTCATCACTACTCTCATCATCCGAAATGACAAGCCTTCTTCGCTTGACCGTTCGATATTTATGATCGCTATCACTTGACATTTTTATAGTACACTAAATTTATACCCACTGCATCTCTTTTATTAAACTGAAAAGATAACCCTTGATATACAAGTATATGTATAAAAAACTTAATGCTAGATTGATGAACTTACTATGTATACCATTAATATTTTGCATAATGTGTTTAAGCTTGATTAAAATTTCAAATTAATAAACTTAATACCTAAAATTCCTACACTCATATATACATGTTATATCTGTAAATATATAACATAAGAGGCCAAAGAAAATATTTTTTAACGCATGTAATATGAATTGTTTTCATATGTTCGTAACTCTTAAGTCTAAATATAAAACACCAGTTGATATAAATTTATTGACTTTATGATAAATTTATATGCATTATTATATCAAATAATGACAAATTCATTTCTATTAATGCATTTATGATTTGAATTATATACAAGTACTAAAGTTAAATGATTTTAGTATATAGGCATTACTGCTAACACCTTTTATAACTATATTAAATATTTATAAAACCATTTGCTTGAACACAATATATGCAAGAAATAATTCTAATCTAATTATTAGTAATTCATATTTTTACATTAACTTTCTCTCTTTTTCTCACTCACTCGCTCTTTCTCTTCTACTCTCTCCTCTTTCTCTTTCTATCTTTATCTCTCCCTCTTTCTCTCTCTTCCACTCACACTCTCTCTCTCTCTCTCTCTCTCTCTCTCTCTCTTTCTCTCGCTATTATTTTACTGACAATGGTTAAGTTGCATATACCATTAAAATATACGCTGTTTTTCATCGATATTCGTGAAAATCTATTCTATATTGTATGAGAATATTGAAATGCCGACTAAACAATTATTCGATTATCAATCACATATATAATTGACTGAAAGTTATGAATTCTTCTCAATTCCTCATCGTCGCTTAAGTTTGCATAAGAGCTACAAACACAAATCATACCAACACAACACTATTAACACAATCATAACTTTCAATCAGTTTAATATCGTATCACGTTTGTTTATGATTAATATACGTTATATATTGGCCGATAGTTTGTAAGTTTTCCTAATGCCATACTTCGTCGAAATGAAGATGTTGACAGACGAAGGTACACTTCCTATCACAAACCTGCGGACATTTTGAGCTCGCGACGCCGTTACGACGTACGAATATTTTCGTCCTTGTGAACAATCACAATTGAATTTTTATTGTTCCTTCGAAAATTTTCTTTTTATTATATAGATTTAATTTAACATTAAACACTTCTTTTCTCACACTTATCTTCTAGGAAACAAGCCGATATCTAAATAGTTAGAAATATGTTCAACGTAGTATTAGTAACGGAAACGATAAACAGTTGTTCTTTTGATTACTGCACTTATTTCAAACTAATGGAGCTTTCTATTCTTTCCATTTACCTGATTAATTGTGAAATGACATCGTTCGATTTTATTAGTTTTGTATTGTTTCTATAATAAAATAATATTAATTAAATGAGTATTTTTCTTTATATTATGATAATAAAGATATTTATTTAAAATATATAAACTTACCATTAGCGTGTTTATCATCCGGATATTCTAGGAAAATAGTCAATTAGTTCCTGATTTATCCGCAATGAAGTAAGAGATTGTGATTTCTTAGTTATGTTTAAAAATTCACTAGCATTTAAGTGAGAAGGCGTATGAAATAACGTACAATGACGCCCTCTAAGCGGAAGTAGAATTAAGTTTGTAGTAACGTTGCATGTGTAACATTTACGGAACTGAACAGCTACTGCCTTTTGGTGTGGAAAATTTGCCATCATGGGTCGTATGCACGCTCCTGGGTAATATAATAATTATATTATTATAAATAATAAAAAAATATTTTCGAAATACTGCTTTTTGAAACATTAATAAAATAATGAATATAGCTAAAAGTATGAAGTCATGCTCGTTACAATTTCTATAATTTTAACCACTTATTTCCATCGACCACGTCCTCGTAGATTCTAAATTATTTCAATTTTCTCCATTTTTTCGTACTTTTTCGTACTTTATCGTGTTTTTATAATTAAATTTATTTTACATTAAAGTAATATATACCGTTTAGTGTTTATATATATACATTATGCAGTAAAACATAACCTAACTTTTTTTAGGATAACACATTGCCATGCTATAATTTTTTTTCTTTTATTGAACTGTACTACACGTATTTTTTTTAGTTAAGTCTAGTAAAATTAAATACAATAAAAATTAGATTTTTTGTGAAGTAAAATTAGTTAATTGATTTTATGTTTATATCATGCCATTTAAATAACATTGATATTGCTTTCTGCAGAAAGGGTATATCCCAATCAGCTCTCCCTTACCGCCGAAGTGTACCAACTTGGTTGAAGCTTACTCCAGAGGATTGTAAGGACCTCATTTATAAACTAGCGAAGAAAGGATGTACTCCATCTCAAATTGGTAAATTTCATCGCATTCTCAATTAAATTTAAAATTATTTTTTAAATATTGAAACAGAGTCTAAAAGATTTGATGACACATTTTTTAAATGTACTGGGGCAATGAAAATAGTAAAATAAATTAAATCAGAGTTAAATAATGTAAAGATCAATGGATTTAGTAAATCTTCTTGATATGTTTATGAAATAGAAGTGTTACCATTTTGCATTTTTAGTATAAGTTGCCACTGATAATTGTATCAGAAAATATAATTGATGATATTTAATGGTATATTAAAGTTAGTAATTTTATATTTTATATTTTCTAGGTGTTATTCTTCGTGATTCTCATGGAGTCGCTCAGGTAAGATTCCGTACAGGAAATAAAATCCTCCGCATTGTTAAAAGTATGGGTCTTGCTCCGGATCTACCTGAAGACTTGTATCACTTAATTAAAAGAGCAGTCGGAATCAGAAAACATTTAGAAAGAAACCGCAAGGACAAGGACAGTAAGTTCCGGTTAATTCTTGTTGAATCAAGAATTCACCGCCTTGCTAGATATTATAAGACGAAAGGATCACTTCCACCAAATTGGAAGTACGAAAGTTCAACTGCCAGTGCTTTGGTGGCGTAATCCTTTTTATTGTTAATAAATGTAAGAAATAATAAACATCTGTCTTGTCAATTTATGTATATTTTTGTTCGTATTATTCCAATTACTTAAAGTACATAAAAATTACACAATCGTACGATGTGACGAACATATAAATTTTAAAAGTAAAAGGTTCTTTTGCACGATCATCGTGAAATTGCATCAGCGTATAAGAACTAACGAAATCTTGCATTGAGATGAGTTAAACTCAATGAAACAGCGTTGTTACAAAAGTAGAGGGGGGTGTAGTGAGTATGAGTCTTTGAAAAAAGTTAAAAGAATCGTTGGCTCTTGCTCATGCAACAAGATTCGCTATTCCGAATCCTGAAACTATTCGTCATGAATGTCATACGGTTGCATTACACAACTGTGCGTGTGTACGTACATTGCGCAATTAATCTGAAGCATGCTTTACACATAGACATCGCTAAACCGAACCCGATAACTTTCAATCTTTGCTTAGATGTTAAACTTAAGAAAAAGCAGAGGATATGTAGAGCGAACAAGAGTAGAGTAAAATGTTCTCGCGAAAGCAACACACTTTTCTACGATTTACACGACATGTAATGAGGAAGGTAAAAGATGGATCTCTCTTTTTGCTAAGTATCTATTTTCTTTTGAAAATTATTCTTTCCGTTTATGTTGATCTCGTTATATGTAAATATGTGTATACACATATCCTTATATGTGGTAAAAATTGCAGTGGTAGATTCAGGACATAAACTGAGAAAATTAGTTTATATGAATATATGTTTGATATGATCGTGTTTCTGAGATATAGCTCATTTTATGGACAGACCGTGCGATTGTCTGACCACTTCGTTTTTCAGATTTTAATCTACTGGATCATTTTACTAGGGGGAAGGGTGCATCTAAAATCTATTGTTTAAACAACACCCATCGATTTATACAACAATATTTCGAGATATTACGAGATATTTGATCAATGGGTTCCTGTACTCTTCATTTCATTGAATAATAAATAATACTACTAATACTCTTATAATACATTTATAAATATGCCGTTAATTATCAGAATGGACTATTAAAAAATATAAAAAGAAATTAATTATACGATTTATATTACAATATAAATAATTGTTATATTTTTAATTTTTTATATATATTTAGTTCGGTACGCTGTTATAGTTATTAGCCCACGCATACATATATGTATAATAAAATATATGAAAGAAGATCAAGATCAAAGGTCGTGAAAGACACGAAGATTCGTGGGTCGTTGTCAGCGGAAGGATTTGAAAAGTCGAGTTGAACGGGGGTTGAGAGATGCAAGGACGACTCGGTCCTCGTACGAGGAGATGTTGAGAGGAGGAAGAAGCAGGGGCGGAGGCGGATGAAGAGGAGGAGGTGGAGGAGGTGGATGACGATGAAGAGTACAAGGGGTTGAGGGGGGAAGAAGTATAGAATCGGCGAGAGACAGTTCAGTGGCCCTCCTCCATCGGCCGCGAGTCGCGCCTTTCCAAAGGCCAGCGGGCTCCTTGTCCTATTTCTGACGTCACGCGAGTGCACAAGAGAGTGCCTAACTAACGGCGCATGCGCGACTGTTCACCAACATGGTGAACGTCCTGCAACTCTCACTCGCGACTCGGCAAGGTTGACTGCGAGACGACGAGTAGTGAGCGGTTATCACGTCGTTTGTGCACGGGCCCCGAATAAAGGTCCGGACTCGTTAAATTTTATATTCGACAATTGCTAAACCTTACGCGGGGGGGAGAGTAATTATCTTATCTTTTTTTTTTCTTTTCTTTTAATCTTTTCCTCTTCATCCCTTATTATCTTCTTATCCTTCTTTATAATTATTATTTCCTTTTTTCTATTCACATTTTCTTTATTTTTCAACAACCATTTCTAAAACTTTTGTCTCTTTATTCGAATATAATCTTCCTTCCCTTCTCTTTTTATATTTTTACTCTTCTTATTCTTTCGATCTCGTCCCTTTCCTCTTCCATTTTCTTTCACTCTCACTTTTACTCGTCCTCGATACCTACCCATTCCCCCCCTTTACCTTTTTTTTTTTTTACCGATGATAGTGCCGATTCTCAATCACGTAGACAAATTGAATGGAATAACAGTCTCAATAGAGATAACTTCATTTTTGGCTTGTGCCCTCCATCGTCCTTCCTCGATTATGGATAGGCAAGAGGCTCGACAAAGTGCTAACATCTTTGACACATCCGAACCATATTGAAGGTGGAGGCCGGCTATAGAACATCGCCGTGTCAGGAAGGTGCTGTCACTCGAAAGGTATGTAACGTACCGCTAGATCGGTAACATATGGATGTGTCCACCTCGTCGTCAGGTTCTTAGTCGTCGTCGTCGTCCTTCTCCCATACGCGGATATGCAAAATCGCCTACACTATTTCTCTTTTCTTTCTTTCATTCTTTTTTGCTAACTATGTTATTACCGTTATCATTAAACGAGAAAGAAATAAAGATAAATAGAATTAAAGAGAAATCTTTGAAAGTATGAAAATGTGAAACTAATACGCGAACCGAATCGAACTGTTCCCGATCAATAGCTTTCATTTTTCTTCTAAAGAAAGAAAAGAAAAAAGAAAAAAAAAAGGAGAGAAGATTTAAAAATATCCCAAGTATTCGTGTTACAAAAGGATTTAAAAAGAGGCGCCATTGGAAGGTCGCCCTTCGCGCGATTTTTTCGAACGACTCGTGCGTCGCCCTTTCGAGAGAGAGAAAGAGAGAGAGAGAGAGAGAGAGAGAAACGATCTTTCGTATCCTTCGGCGCGCCCAATGCGCGCGCGCGAAGTAGAAAGAGAAAGAGAGAAAAAGAAAGAAAGAAAGAGAGAGAGAAAGAGAGCTAAATTGGTATCCATCGGTCTTCTCGACACTTTTACGAGGATATCCTCACGTAGTAGGATCAAAGTACTTCCACAGTTGTTAAATCTTCTGAAGATGATCATATGATTGCTTTGAGAAGCGCGAAATTAAAATAGCATATGCCGAGAAAGAAAGAAAGAGAGAGAGATAGATAGATAGAGAGATACACACACACACACACGCATACACATATACACACACCGATTGCGAGATCGACTTTCGCGGCGCGCGTGCGCGCGCGCGCGCAAACACATAAGAGATCGTGAAAGCCAAGACGGCGGCGATGTCGTTACGATTTGCGAGTCGACTCGCTCTTCTTACGTTAACGATATTTTTCTTTTTTAATACTTCTTATTCTTCTTCTTCATCATCATCGTCTGCCATGAACTATTTACTATGTAAATGATAATTACGTAAATGGGTATATAAATATAGATCGAAGAGGAATGGAATAAATTGATCGTTCTATATTTTTTACTACGAATCGAACCATATAATGAATTACATAAGAAAATTTGTCATTGTTGTTTGGTTTTAAATCAAAATTGACGAGATTAAAATATAAATTAAATGACAAGTATTAATGACGTTCATTGTACAGATTTGGTACTTTCGATTGCATAAGATACGCTTGCCTAATCATTTCTTTCTCTCTCTCTCTTTCTCTTTCTTTCTCAAGGATGCAAAGAAAGAAATCGAAAAGAGAAATGATCGATACGAAAATAACGATTAGCTTATAATAAGAGATGAAAATATCTTCGAATCGTATTGATGACTCGTAACTATCTCAAAGAATTTTTATTATTATTATTTTTTTCTTCTTTTCCTCTCAAGCGGATCTCGTCGTGACGTGACTCGACGACGTACAGCTACGTTCTTCAGTTCACAGACGACAAAAAAAAAGGAAGAAAAAAGAGAAAAAAAAACAAAAAGGAAATAAAAAGAAATATGATTAAAAAGAGAAGATCGAGGATGATTCGTATAGAAATATTTTTTTTCAATAATCTCTACGGTATTTACCGTGAAGAAGTCATGGACCCGACAATTGCGTCAGTTAATACGACGACTCATCGGACGTGCATTCCATTCAAGTATCCCCATTTGGTATCTCTTTCTTCCTCTCTTTCTATCTTTCTATATGTCTCGATTTCTTTCATAATTGCTAAAGTAGCAAACATTAAAGTTCGCGTTAGGTCGTTCGACAATTCTAGGAGTTAGGTAGAGTACTATTTTCTAGATAGCATATAGTATGTTTAGCCTCGGAGTTCTCCCATTCCAGGCTTCCCGCGAGAGGCCCAAAACTACTCTGCACAACACCTTTCTCTTTTCCTGCTGCTATTACGCTCGACGAAAGCGAACTCGCGAGGCTCTCGGGTTGCTCGACGAGTCTTACTACTAACTTCGCATCTTATCTTTCTCTTTCTCATGCAAAAAGCCGGTCCTAGCTGTTTCTCTCGAGGGGATCATAGTTCGTTCCTATATATATATGTATATATATATATATATATATATATATATATATATATGTATATTTTTCATCGAGCGTAAATACCTATGTATATACCAATATATCTATACTTAGTTACATACACGTGTATATATACATACTATATATATATATAGGTACTTAGATACAAGTATTACGAGTACAGAACGGTCGAGTTGTAGGAGTATTTTGCCCAGCCCTGTGTCCACTACGCAGGGTGTGTGTATGAATGTCTGCCTACGCGGCCGACCATAACCAGTTTCCTTCCACTGCTTGAAATCTCGCGGTTGCGCTCATCGAAGTCTCTTTCTCTCTTACTCTTGGTCTGTTGAAGTCTCTCGGTTTAGCCGAAGGGGAATGAGACTCTGTACGAGTAAGAGACAGATAGAGACTCTCGCTGTATATGCGTTTGTTGTGTGTATGTGTGTATGTGTCACGGTAGAAAGAGAAAGATCAAGAGAAAGACTAACTAACTAAGATAGAAGGATGAAGTGTGCGCGACGAAGTTAGAAACATCGAGAGAAAAAGAAAGAAAGAGAGAGAGAGAGAGAGTGGGAGAGAAAGAAAGAGAATGAAAGGGGGCATAGAGGGGGGAAAGGGAAAAAGAGACTCGTGTGCCGTACCCACTGCCAGGCTAGACGTTGTTCGTGTACAACCTTCGCATTCTTCGAAGAAGTGAAAGCCAGCAGTTTCAGGGAAATTCTGTCGGCTTCTACTTGGTATAGGTGAATCGACCACGCAACAACAAAAACGACGACAACGATGATGATGATGATGATGATGACGATGTCTCGAATATGGTCGATGGACCAATTATTATATATTTTAGAAATTTGACAATCGGGGAAAATTTGGATGATTAGTCATCCGATACGATCGAGTCATGTTTCTTACGTATTTTTTTTTTTTTTCTTTTTTCCCTCATCTTCTTCGGTTCTTATTTTTCTTCTCATATATGTGTCATACGATACATAAAAAAAAAAATGAAAAAAGATGTCGTAAATGGGGAAACTCATAGGAGTTGTGTCGTGTAACGGCTTTGACTTCGATGCCAACGTACACGTGTGCCACGTACGGCCGGTAGCGAGCATGCCGATGGAATGCGAATTTCACTTTTCCGAGCAGTTGACGCGCCGGTATTCCAGTCGTTTCGTTCGTTCGTTCCTTAGTTTGAGAAGGGGTGGTGGTGGTGGTGGTATACGAGATAGAAGTGCTTGAAGACGAGAAGGAGGAGGAGGAGGAAGAGTGGGAGCAAATGGGAATGTATCGGTTATTTCATATATATTTTTTGGTTGTTATGTTTTTCGTATCTTTCAAAGTTCTTCGCAAAATGCTTCACGACTTCGAATCCGACTACTTAGTTCTTCTTTAAGTTTTTCTTTTTTACCTACACGATTCGATCTTATCTTCAAACGGGTGAGTAGTCGTCGTCGTCGTCGTCGTCGTCGTTTTCGTTTTCGTCTTCGTCTTCTTCCTTTTTCTGTACTCAACGAGCATACGAATTTTTCGTACTGAAACGAACTTGGATTAGCTAATATAAAAGACAAAAAAAAAAAGAAAAGATACAAATATTACCTGGACAACGTCAGGTCGGTCACGTCGCGTCTAGCTCAGCTCGATGACACCATTTAATGGTTTTTCGGACATTTTTTTGTCTTCTTTTTATAGGTTTCGTTCTATCATCGATATCTTTTTACCTTTTTTTTTTTTTCATCTTCCGAAACATCTAAAATTTAGTAGAAATATTTTAAGGATATTAGGTATATCCGAACGACTATATGGTCACGTTACAAATAAACAAAAAATAAAAAAAGAGAAGAGATATTTCGAAGAAAAAAATATTATAATTCGTTGCGTTATTCACATTCGAGGAAGACGTGAATTTTATAACCGCGCGTGTTCGTGGTTTTTCTTAATCGATCATTTTATTTCTCGATGTAAAAATCGAGTCGAATTATTTTTCATATTTTTATTCTTTTTATTTTTATTTTTTTGTTATTTCTTTTTTGTTTTTTTTTTGCAGATTGAGAAGACGGACACAAGATGGTATCGAGAAGAAAAATTCTCTCTCGGTCGCGAGACAATCTCGTGGATTCTCAATACGAGGAACAAGAGGAGGAAGACGTTTGGTACAATCTCGACAAATTGTTCAAGGTAAGAAATATCATAAGAAAACTCTCTTTAGATTTAACATTATATAAAAAGAGAAAAAAAAAACCAAAACAATATTCGCATAAAGTTACATTTGAAAAAAGTTACATTCATTTTTATTAACCGTAAATACGTACTTACGGGTTATGATTTTTCTCGATAAGAGCCAATAATATCTTGTATTCTTGCATTTACATATACGCCAACTCTACTCGCTGACTTTTAAGCGTACCAACCGGTTTAGTAGTTCAGCCATGCACATGCAAGGCAAAGTGTTTTTGGCGACCCTGCATGCACGCTCTTAAAACTGATGCAAACCGGTTTGCAACGCGTGGTTATCGCTTTTCAAAAAATTATGCTCGTAATAACGAAAATAGTACCATGAGAAAGAGGATAGACGAGAAAGAAAGATAAAGAAAGAAGGAAAGAAAGAGATAGGCAAGATAAGTTAGTAGAGAGAGAGAGAGAGAGAGAACCCTCACACGGCTAACTTTAAGAGAAATGCAAGTCTCTCTCTCTCTCTCTCTCTCTCTTTTTCTCTCTTTTTCCACTCTCTGCATGGGCTGTTATGTGTTACAAAACCTTTAGCTAGGTAAAAACGTGGCCGAAAGCGAAATACGAAAGTCTCTCTCGATGGTGGCGTGTTTCTAGTAAGCGTATTATACATACATAAATACATATGTTCTTAGCTACAATTATATTCTCGCATTAGAATTTGTTAAGAATACATCATATATCTTCATGGAACTTTTGAATGAGAGAAAAGTATGTTTCGATCGAATTCTTAGCGAGTTCTAATTTTCAGTCTCAATGTATTTATACATACATTGTATATATATATATAACACATACATACGTTATAGTCTACCGAACCTTTCTCACCGTACGTTATGAATTATGAAGGAGTATTCGCGTAACTAGGTCGACTTTTAACGACTACCGACTAAGACAATGAGAACGAGTTAACCAGCTTCGAATTCGATTTGTCCTGGTACGTGATTCCGGTCAACTATGACGATCAATTCAATCGTTCGATGCATCATCCATCACCGTTATGTCTTTCCTGTCTTATTTTAAAAGAAAACTTTATTACGCCCATAGACTCGATCTTGTCACGCAATAATCAATCCCCCTATCAACTAACGTACAACATATACACACACACAGACACGTATTCGACCTTAAGGAATTCGATTAGAACGGAAATTGTAGCTTACTCTTATGCTAGCCTTCGTTGCATAACACCTCGTTCCGATCGATCTTGTTTAAACGATCTGGATAGACTGTCTAGAGATCATTCGAGATATTATTTATTTTATTTTTATCTTTTACTATAACCAAATCACACCAGAGATTTTTTTTTCATACATGCACACGCACGTACACATATACACAGATATATATATAAGTGCATGTATACTTAAACTATCTGTTGACCGATTCGGACGATTGATTAGAACGGTTTTTTGAAAGATCAAACGATCGCAAATTCGCCAATTGAAATTCATTGCCTTTCTCTCTCGAGTAAAAGAGACCTAGACGAGATCGAATGTTGTTATATCAGGTCGATATAATTTTAATTTTGATCGGTTATTTATCTATATTTTCTCTTAAAGAATGTTGCGGCATAATTAATTGAGAAAAGATAATATTAAAAAAAAAAATTCAATCCAGCCAAATGTCAAAAGTTTTCGTTTATGAGATCGATATCTCCGTAGGTTTCACTAATTAGCATTTTCAACTTTTCATATTTAAATTGATTTCTTTAGGATCACATACAAGAAGTTTTGGATAAGTGGAATCAAATAGACGATGAAATATGGGCGAAAGTAATTGTATTCGAGAGAAACAGACGCGTCGCGAAAGCGTACGCTAGGGCACCGGTTCTCACGATAAACGGTTCGAATGATGGTTTCGACGGCTTCAGGTGATTTACTTTCTTTATTATTCTTTGAAAATATATTCCTTTTCATTTTTGTATTCTTCTCCTTTTTTTTTCTTCTTCTTATTCTTCTTCAAATATAATCAATCAAAAGTTAATTGATTTTATTTAACGCGAAAACAGGATAGGACTTTGCGGTTTTGATAATCCAATGCGTGATCCGAAGACGGAAGAAGCGAAACGTCTTATTAATCAAGGAGTTAAAATTAAAATGGACGAGCAAGGAAATATACTTATTAAAAGGTTGTGCAAAAATAACGTTTACATAAAGCCTACCAATCAGGAGGATAATGCTATCGGTCCTGAAATTATACGCAACTCGCAAGGTGCTCTCGAACACGAAAAACCTGGAAAGGTAGGAACATTTTTTATTATTACTATTATTACTATTAAACGTAATTCTTTTAATACACAATATAATCGTGTGATGGTATAAATTATTATTCGAGAATAATAATTCGTTGAATAAATTTATCCTTATTATCTTATATTTTTTCGTTCATGCAGTTGTTCGATATGAACAAATTCAAAACAAATTTGTCCCGCGAAACTTTACGAGCTTATCCCGACAGAAGAAGACTAGAGATGCAATGTTTAAGTGCTATTGTCTTCGTGAGAACGGAAGCAGATCTACTGCAATGCCCAGTTTGGGTTCTAATAGTAAACGTTGTTGGATTGGACATGCTAAAGTCCAAATTGCCGCCAGGTATTATTCAAAATGAATTTCATAATTTGCGCGTTTGATCTTTTCAGTTTGCGATTTTGAAAATGAATTTTTGTTTTTGTTGGTTTTAATTAAACAATTGTTTTAGTTTTAGCCTTGCAAAGGCCTGTAGATATAAAGAATCGTCCAAGGATACCAATTCCGGATGAGGATCCTTACAGCGTAGCTGGAGTCTCGTCCTCGGTAGGACCTAGTGAAATAATGCATTCCGACAGAGATGCGCGAGAACAAATTTATATGCAATCTACTAGTTACCAGCAAAGACGAGCTGAGAGACCACCTAAATTACCACCAAGAGAAAATCTTTATGGTCATGATATACCTAAGGTTTGTTATAATAATGCAATAACACAACAATTTTATTACAATATTATATCATATAAAATATGCATATATATATATATATATATTTTTAAGAACGTTGTAATAAATTGTATAACTATCTATCGATAATTTCAGCCTGATTACGACGATATCGAGGATGATTATTCGAGAACGATAAAACCCGCCAATGAAGAAAAAAGGAACAAGAATGACGATAGAAAAAAATACGGTGAGATTTGAATGCGAATGAAATCATTTGTTTGATTATGTTTTTATAATACTCTTTTTTTTTTTTTTTTTGTTTTCTCATTACAATCATTGATGGTAGATAATGTTAGAGCACAGTTTGTTGTTTTTAATTTGTTATAGACGATCCATATTATTGCGGATTACGTGCACGCGTACCTAACTTCGTGAAAATGGCAAGGAACGGACAAAGTAAAGGTGTTGTTCCTCGAGGACATGTTAGACCACAACCTGCGCCATCTTATGCTGGCTCCGTATATACCAGTAGTCAATCATCTCAGATTTATGGACATCACGTTCCCGCGAATCGACCACACATCATGTACCACGCGAGAAGTTTTGAGAGTGGGCTCGGTACGTAATATGGGTCAAAACATGACAGTTTGAAAAGAGAGTGAGAGAGAGAGAGAGAGAGAGAGAGAGAGAGAAAAAGAAAGATAAAATTCGATTCACGCGAACCGAGTGGCGTGGTCTACGCTTCAACGTGGAATTGTGTTCGTATGAGAATGAGATGAAAGAAATGAAAGAGAGAAAATTAGTTGTGTGTTATTTGTTGAACGTAATTGACAAAAAAAAAGAAAAGAACATTTGCGTTCCAGTGTATATTTTCAAAGTTGCTTTTTTTATTGGATCAGTATATATGAGTATTTTTAATTCAGTATAAATAATAATTTTGTCAGTATTTTAAATAAGATTAGGGTTGCATAATGATACTAATATTTATAATTAAAAATACTGACAATATTTATTTAAAATAATATCTATGACAAAAAATGACTGATTCCATAAATAGCAGCTTAAAAAAGATGTTTATTACATGTTACATATTGTGTGTAATTGTAAGCGTATGCGATACGTTCGTGAACTGTGTCGATGATTCTTATAACCGATATAGATCTTTCGAAGGATCTTTTTTCTTTTGAACGACTTCATGTAAACGACCTTCGTTAAATTTCCAGACTCGGATAATAGAATCGAATCGCCGTACAACCATATATATGGAAGATTACCCATCCCGACGAGAGGCGTGATACCTCCTGCACCGCGTGCTATGTACATTGGAGAATGGGATTAAGTTTAAACAAGTATCTCAACGTTTGTACCTATAAACTTGTATATTGTTAATATACCACATAAATACTCATATTTTTATGCTATCGAAAAAAATTGATTATAATTTTTACTTAAACGTCTCACATCTTAGCGAGATATTTCATCCTTTTCCATTATCTAGTTCAATAATCTCGTTAGAATCCTATATACTCATACCTATGTGTATTTAAGTACGTAGATATGCATACGATTATTAGAAATTGCACTTAAGATAAACCGTGAGATCTAAGTTTATATACATTACTTACCAGATAGTGAGAAAGTCTTGTTACCTTTCAAATATTAAAAAAAAAAAAAGAAAGAAACAAAATATTTTCTTGAAATTCCTCACATTTACATGGTAATATTATAGATATGTATCAAACGGACGTAACTTTACTCACTAACTATAAAATCTCTAACAAATTAAATAATATTGTGTAACAATGAAGGAAAAGGAAGTAAGGAAATAAAACAAACAACATATCCAGTTATTTTACCGTCGATCGAGTCCTTCGCACGATTAGCTCTCAAACGATAATAATAATAATAATAATAATAATAATAATAATAATAATAATAATAATAATAATAATAATAATAGACATCCTTACGTCACCACTGCAAGCTTTTTGTTGCTGTCTGATAAGTCGGACTATTAGCGGAGTAAAACTGAGAATACCATTTTCGATAAGCGGCAATGGTTTTATCCTCTTTTACTAGGATCGGCCGTGTTTCGAATCTTTTGTGATTCCAAATAGCAACGTCCCTCTCGAACATAATACATTCACCAAGAAATACGATACTGGCGTACGGTGCCAATAATGGCGGAGAAAAAATGATGTGACAGATACGTTGCAACAATGGTTCGATCGGTGTCACCGTTTGTAATATGAACATATTCCCAAATGTTGTTTGAACCAGCAACTCTACGTATCCTGGACCGATTTGTTCGACCTTAACGTTTAATTCGAGTATATCGAATCGATCAAGAAGCAACAAACTGTGACGAAGTGTCATATTGGCTCTATGCTTTTCCCGATGATAAGAATTCTGTTGTCCGTTTGTTGTTGCCGTTGTCGATTTATTATTTAAAAAATTCTTCGATTCCCCGTTAATCGTCGTCTTGGCTGTTGTTGTTGTTGTTGATGATGATCTCTTTGTTAAATCATTTCCCTCCTCTTCGAATTTCGTCTCATCTTCCGGACTGTTTTTGTTCATCGACATTTCTTTCGATGATTCATCCTTGGACACGCTCGATTGTGGTGTCCATCTTGCGTTCGACCATGTGTGACGAACTAAACGCATCACGTCCTCCGAGAGAAATAACGCTGGTCCATGAACAGCGCTAAGGTGTGCCATGTCGGCACCGTTTTCCGCTATATCCTGGAATTGATCGTTTTATGGCGTTTCATTACTTTCTCTAATTGTTAAGAGAAACGAAATCGACAGCTTTCATCTCGTTTTCTCAATATTAATATATGTTAATCGTTGGGGGAATCACCGAAAAAATATTTTTATTTGAAAGATAATATTTTTTAATGTAATTCTTACGAACCTGTATATGACAATTGACGATAAATTCGTTCCGACCTTGAAACCGCCAATTCCCATTGGAAATTTGTTCATGGGATTGTGGTTGCCAATCCGGTGTCGCCGATTCTGCGTGATACCATACGAATATTATTTTATTAACTTCGCAGCACCTCCATGATTTTGTCTTAGCAACGTTCGGTACTGAAATAAAATAGAAAATTTGGATGAATTATTAATATTAAATATTTCAAAATACAAAATGATTTACCTCTCTCGGCATAAGGTATATCCAAACAACGACCATCGTCACCACAAAAAAGCCATTTATGGAAAGGACATTCCAAACATTCTCCTCTCACGCGTCCACCCTCACCCATGTTTGCCCCTAAATGTGGGCAATACGCATCGAGAATTTTGACGATACCCTTCTCGGTCCTTCGTATTTACACGACTTAACATTATTACTATTTCGTCATTATTTTTCAATTAGTTTTTTATTTATTATTTTATTATTTTATATTAATTAATTTCAGTATATTTCTATATAAGTTACTTATTCATATGATTCTATATAAAATTTTATTAGATCAATTCTATGCTTACCTAAACACGGCAAAATTTTCTCCAAGAGCTGATACGTGTTTCACTTCTCCCACTTTTAACTGTGAACTTTCGAGTAAAGCGAACCATCCGTTGGGATAGACTGGCGGCAATTTTTCCATCTTCCTGTATTTTATTTTGTTTTGACATCGAAAGTCCTTGTAACAACAATAGCAAGCAAAAGTTTTATTTTACATTTAGAAAAAAGTAAGAAATAATCCGTGAAATTAAACCTTAAAGTGTTTTTTTATTTACTCTTTCCGTGTAATTATTTATTTAATAATTATAAAAATTCGCGCCTGTAAGCATGCAACCTTTGAGACACCGTCGATAATGTTGCTTGCATACATGTGAATATATTCATACAAGTATGTATGACGTGTTGCATACTATTAAGGTAGACACAATTTCTTACTGATAGATGGCGTTCGCAAGCAACATTAACAACGATGTCTTGATAGTTGCATCTCTACAGGCGTAATGTTTTTATAAATAATGATAAAAATTTAACTTTAATTTTGTAATTAATTATGCATATTCTTAGAAGAATATTTATTATCTTACATGAAAAGTAAATTTGTAGAGATTGAGATTATTCAATGTTAGATATCTAATGATCGTCGTAAAAATAATAAAAGATCCGAAAATTGTGCATAATTTTATTGGAGAACGACCCATGACTTAATAACATGTATTTCTATGGATACGTGTTCTCATGATTTTCAATAATAATTAATAAATAATAGAAGAGTTAATTAATAATGAAGTTGTCTTCACCTAAACTATGTTAAAGACATTAGCCATATTTTTTAAAACAAGTTTGAAATAGATTACATAACATTAAAAACCATGTAAAATAATCACCAAAAGTAATTTTATTAAATAATCATAAATTCGTAAATATTTCAATCCTAAAACGTATAATTAAAATCAATAAAAAAACATCGAAAAAAAAATTGTCTACGATCATAACTACAAACTAGAAAATTAAAAAAAAAAGAATATTAACTTACTCTGACCCAGTTGATTTTCCAGAAGAAAGCGACATAGATTAGGAAAGCCAAGAGGGTGGCAAGTAGGACGCTGTACCATCCAAAAATCATCTTCTTTTTTCGATCTCCGTATCTCAAAGTGAAAAAAAATAAATCTATATAATTCACTATATCTTCCAGAAAAGAAAAACACAGGATTTTCACGTTGAAAATAAACCTCCCTCCCTCTCTTTCTCTCTCTCTCTCTCTTTCTCTCTCTTTCTTTCTTTCTTTTTTTCTTTCTTTCTCTTTCGAAGGGGATAATTAATATTCTCTAATACTTCTGGTATCTGGACGAGGACGAAGAGTATGATCGAGGAACTACCGGCGAACGTCTAAAGTAGAGGCGTTCTAACAGCCTGCTCATGAGCAAGAGCTGACTCCCGATTCCCCTATACGTTTACCCCCACTATGACTCTGACTTGATCGTCAATTCAGTCGGCAATTCGGTGTACAGAACCGCGAATAAACTTATGAAATACGAGATTAAAAGAAGAGAGTTCAACGTTCTTAAAAATATTTAATAATAATTACGTAGCACTTTATCGAATTCTCATTTGAATCTCGTTTTTTTTTTTTTTTTCTTCTTCTTCAAGTTTGCCTGTTACAGAAAAATAAAAAAACAATTATAATTTGACGAGGAGAAGGGGAGGGTGGTAAAGGAAAGAGCTGCTAAAGGAAAAAGTATCGATTTTGTATTTAGATGGAACAAGAAAGAAAGAAAGAAAGAGAGAGTGCATTTGATGTAAAAAAGAAGAACACTGGAAGAAAAAGAAAAAGAAAGAGAGAGAGTATTGCGATGATATAAACGAGGTAGTGAAACGAGAGTTAAAAGAAGAAGAAGAAGATGAAGAAGAAGAAGAGCAGAAAGAGAGCTTGAAGGATAAAGAGAAGCAAGAGAAGGAGGAGGAGGAGTAGGCCGACGTGCAAAACAACTTGAAGGATATCAGGCGCGAGAGAATAAAACAGAGAGAGAGAGAGAGAGAGAAATAGTAAGAGAGACAGTAAAAAGGAGTAAGAGAGGAAAAAGAGGAAGGAAGATAAGTTGTTTCGAGGGACGAAGAGGATAAAGAGGTGAGGAGGAAGGTGCACGCGTGCGTGCGTGCGTGCGTCCTTGCGACGGAGACGAGAGATAAAAAGGGTGAAAAGGAGACGCTGACGACGTACGCGTAACAGAAAGAGAAGAAAAGAGAAAGAAAGTTGAGTGAAGAAGATCGAAGGTAGGAGTGAGAAGAAGAGGAAGAAGAAGAAGAAGAAGAAAAGGAGGAGGAGGAGGTGGATTCTGTTGCACTCGCGCGTTTGCCCAGTTACGTTGGCTATCCACTTGGAGAACGTCTTCTCCTCCGTCTTCTACGTACCGAGATGGAAGTAAGTGGTGGATGGAAGAGGAACAGGGAGAACCGAAGAAAAAGTACCAAAACAAGGAGAGATGGAAAAAGAGGAAGAGGGAAGGATAAAGAGAGAGAGAGAGAGAGAGAGAGATGGATGAATGATAAACAAGAAGAGAAGTAGAACGAGATAGAAGAAAAGAGGAGACCGAGAAAGGAGGAAGAAGGTGCATGGAAAAAGAGGTCTACGGTTTAAGGGTTTTCGGCCGACTGAAACGCACGGGAGGTCCATCGTCAACTTTCTATATATATATATATATGTACCTATACACATACATATTTGTGCGTATTTGTATGCCTATGGTATACACGGCATGTCCTCGACTCGGTGAGGACCCATCGTCAGAGGTATCACCACCGTGTTTTCAGTACACTATCTCCAAAACGAATCTATCTAAACTTACCTACGTTTTTCTATCGGTCTTCTTTGCGTTGATATTCATCCAATTATGTATGCCTGTTTATAGAATGATAGAGAGAGAGAGAAAGAGAGAAAATGTATATCAACGTCTCTTCTTCAATCTAAAAAACCAATCTTCATAGTTTTCATTTTTTTCTCATTTTTTTTTTTTTCGTCGGTGTATTTTTTCTTTTTTTCTCTCTCTCTCTCTCATTTCCTCTCTTTTTATTTATTTCTTTCTTTATTTTTTATATTCTTCAATTTCCTTCTTACTTCCCTTTTATTATTATCATACGTATCGTATATCGATACATTCAGAGTAAGTTAAATATATGCGAGTCCTCCCCGCAAGTTTATACGACTACGTCTATTCGTTCACTTAGCATATCAAACTCACCATTTGTTATTTCAACAAGTTCACCTTTCGTCATCGAATTTGTTTAAGTTTAAATACGTTACGTAGTACGATCTTGTCCTGGATTTCTGATCCACCGTATGATGTTCAGTTTACTTGGAAGATTAATATAGGTAAGAAGGATAAGATAAAAATGTAAGTGTTCATTATTTTTGAACGTTTCAAATTTTGACACAAGTGCATTTAAGATGGCCGACGTAGATATTTATCACCATCAAAATTGTATTAATAGTATTTGTTTTATTATATTTTATTTTATTTTATTTTATTTTTTTTATTCTTTTTTTTTTTTCAAGAGATCAGAAATTACAACCTGTCTCTCGTTAATGGGAAAATGTCATTCTCATCAATTACGTGGCCTTGTTTATGAATTTTGTATCGTCAAATAATCACCATTAGCCACCATGATAATCGAAACTGTCGCACCAGCGGGTTTCCTTCGAAAGGCTATCGTTGAAAAATCTTATTTAAAAATATTCATGGGACTGTCCGTCGAAAATATGCGATCCTGGGTGAGATAACTTTGACTAACGCGCCGAATGAAATACATGCGGCGTAAGGGATGGAAATAAAATTAGAGAACCGAACTGCCTTCATCCTTCTCCTCGTCGTCGTCGTCGTCGTAACTTTGTGCGTGTGTGTATGTGAGTGTGTGGAGATCCGAAAAAATTTGTTTAACGCTCACATTTATTTGATCAAAATTCGTATCATGAGATAGAATGACTGCGTGAAAAAAAGAAAAATACGGAAGAAGAAAGATCACACGTAGAAGAAGTTACTTTTAAGTTCACAAAGTTATTATTTTGTTAAATAATTATAATAATTAATTTATCTGAATTAATTATTTCACTATAAATAGTAATTTGTCGGTATATGTAATTAGGGTTGTTTTCTAATTTTTATATTTTTAATATATAATCTATTTAATAATATTTTTGGAACAATTTTCCAACTTTATTTTAAATATTCAATCTATTTAAAGAAATGTTTTTATATTTTTCATTTTAATTTTACTCAATCATATTGAAATTTAATGATCACAAACGTTTCCTTTTTCAATTGGATACATATAAAAATATCGAAACGCATCGATAATAATAATAATAATTTATCGTTGACAATACGAAAAAATAGCTTTATATAAAAAAATACCAAGAGAAAATAAATTTTGTTGTTATGCCTATTCGTTTCTCTTACACGTGTTATAATACTTAAGTTGAAAAACGTCAGTGATTTTTTTCGTTGGACATAACACGTTACGTACACTCATGCGTAATAGCTTTTCTGAAAATGCTACCCTCTGCATAAAACTTTGGGACTAAGCACACGACTCGAAATACTCTCTTTCCCTTTTCATTTTTATTCTTACAACGTTACCATTACGCGATACTTCGATTCAAATTTATTTCCTTAGAATTAAATCTAAAACATTATTAGAACAAAATTTAACTCCATCGTTAAACAAACATTCGTGCATCTTCATTAATTATGTGGAAATTAATTTTTCGTTGAACCTCGGTCATTCGGAAAAAAAAAAAACCAAATATTTCTCAAATGATGATAATCGATGACGATGCGTACTAAAATATAATATTTCAATTCTTGCTTTTACCTTTTTTCCTTTTTCAACACGACAGACAAATTAGTGCGCGTCTTGCAAGTAATCGAGAGTGTATTAATGAAAAGAAATATTTCGATGGATTAGTATTAACTAAGTTGTTATACGATTTTGAAGTATCGAATGTTAGACAATCTGATAAAAGGAAAGCAAGATTGAATCGAATTTAACGGTTTACGTTTGATCGTCCTATCGAGATCAACTTTCAATATTGCAAGTCAAATGCATCTTTCCTCTTTGACAGTCAATCGATGTCCAATCATTTTATCCGATCTCCTTGTCTTCGTGATCATTTGCATGAGAAATTTTTCTTTCTTAACTCAAGATGATCTCTTTTGCGTTTCGACAATTCTTGACAAACAAGTTGAAAATACGTTTCTGGATACTCGAACATACAAACAAAATACACTATAAGAATGTTAATTTTTCTATAAGTTTATTTTATTTTTTCTTTATTGTGTTAAATATTTTTCTCATTAGCGGTTTGAAATATTCCACTCGAATGTTTCTAATTGCTAATAATGTTTTACGAAAGATATTAGGAAAATAATTGATACGAATAATGAAATTATTTATTAATTTTAAATCATTTTTTATTCTGTTTTTAATTTCATTACTATTTTTGCTTTCGGAGAGAAAAAGAGAGATAGTGTCGGTAATACAGATTGCAAGAATTGTGTCGGTAACTTTTTCAAGAGCCTTATTGTATATAACAGTGAAACGTAGCTGTCTGAATGTGTTGCCTATTTTAAGGGGCAGCTTATTCTATGTATGAAATAAAAAAAGGTATAAGGGAAGAATTGGGATTAATTTTACATTATGATTGATAAACTAACAAAATTAATATTTAGATTAAATTACATACATATTTTTATTTTTTTTTTTTTGTAATTTATATGAAATTGTATAATATATATGAGTATACAGATCATATTCGTAAAATAGCACATTAGTTTAAACTTTTAATTTCTTATTTCTAAAGTTTCCTTAACATCTAATCGGTTTCTGCCAAATTACATGTAAAAGAAGGCAAAAATATCAATAATGTAAGGCACTTATGGTGAAACCAAAAAATACAGTTCTATAAAATAAATAATAATTATAAAAGTTAACGAGAAGAAGGAGCCAACTTACGAGGATCTAAAATAAAAATAAATATAAATAAATAAAATAACAAATTCAAGTATTTCTCGCACAATTTTTTCCGTAATCCTGACTTTTACATTCAATAGTCTGTTCTATTTTTGTTTTGTTCGTAGCATTTTATGAAAATTTTTGTTTAGTTAAATAATGTCGTTCCAAATCGGTACTGTCGAATGTAAAAGTTTAGATAAAGAACATATTTGTGTCACAAATTTAACATAACAGTGTAAAAAATACAATAAACTTAACTTGAATAAAATATTTCAGAAAAGTGTCGAGAATATTTTCTTTTAATGAATCATATAAAACTTTCTGAATTTTCGAGGTAACATTGGTAATCGCTTAACATTTTAATAAGTTTTTTTTTTGCTATTTTTTTATGTTTTATAATAATGATCAACAATATATAACACAGAAGTAAAACGTAATAACAGTTTTGTCCACTATTTTTTTCCTATTTCATTCTTTTTTTTTTTTTTAGTAACAAATATGTAAACTTTTAATCTGATGCTATGATCGATATAATATCAGTAAAAAATTATGATTTATATTTTATTTTATATTTATGTAATTTGTGTTTATCTTCTCTTCTAAAAGAAATGTTTATTTTTAAATATTGGATGGAAATTTTATGGATTATTATTATTATTACTATTTTCTATTAAACGTGACATGAAAATAATTTGTTAATTATTTTTAATCTTTGTAACGATGACAAACTTAATATATTATTATAAACAGTTAATAGGCAAACGACAAACGTAATGATGAACAAAAAATAAAAAAACAGATTATAACAGTCAAGGTAACTATGTGACGAACAAATAACTTCAACTATTATAATTCAAAATTAAAGAACATTAAAAGCAATATTAACAGCAATATGACCAATTTGACGGAAATAATGGTTTGTAATCGAATGGAAGTAAAACATAATTATTAATTCACACAATTGGTTTATGGAAATTTAGAAGAATTCTGAAACTGAAAATCATGGAAGTTGTAAGAAAGTTATGCTAAAGGAATAACAAATGTGAATGAAAACAAGAAGAGAAGAATGTTTAAATTGTAACAACAATGGTCAAATTAACAGATTTTCTAAACTGTTTGATATATAATATGATTTTGGAAACTCAACAATATTCAAACAATGAACAATTAACGATGAAATGCGACGATGAAAATTACATTGGAGAACAAACGTGTATCACAACGTTAATGATTGAAACTTAACAGATTTCGAACGGAAAGTAAATTTTAAAAATAAAACAGAGTTGTTAACAAAAACAGAATTTTATACTAAACAGAAATAAATGGATGTTTTCAACATTGAAGATGTAACGATGCAACACCAATGTTACAATTTTCTAAATAACAATCAATAAGAGAACAAAAAACAGATAACTCAACGAGAAAACAAATTGAAAATTTATATTATACAAACGGAAATTCAACGATTTTTAACGATAACTCAACGGAAACGTTCTTTGTTAATTAACATAATCAATAAAACATCTAGGTGTTGGTGAATTTTAAATTCGTGTAATAAAATTGTAGTGCGCGAGATTTTCCTTGGTGAAATTAAATCAAAAAACGAAATAAAAAAGGGATAATACTTTTTCAACAGTGTTTAAAGAAATTAACAAATAAAATAAATGAATAAATAAATAATAAAATAATAAAATAATAAAATAAAATAAAATAAAATAAAAATAAAAAAAATAAAAGAAAAGTTATAAGGGGCCCCTTCTCGTTAATGTAACTTGACATAACTGTAATTTAAAAATAATTAGTTATATATGAGCATGTAAATATAAAATAATAATAATCGTATCGATACGAAAAATCATAGTAATCTATAATTATAGTTATTATATTTTAATATTAACTATTTTCTTAACATATAAGATTCTTTTAAAATAAATGTTAACTAAAAACTACAAAGTAAAAAGTTAGTATTAAATACTTGTTAGTTTATAGTAATCATTAATATTTTTGTAGAAAAAATTAATAGAGAAACGATGAAGAATGAAATCGGTCGTAATCGATTTTATTCTTTTGGATCAATTTGTCTATTAATTTGTTTTTTTTTTTTTTTTTTTTAAATATTTTTTCAAAGTTCTTTAAGTAAAATTTTAATAAAAATTATGATTGTCTACGTAATAACTATAATAAATTATCCTGATTATACTTGTATAAGTTTAATATGTAATTTCTGTAGTTTATGATTAATCTATTGTTAAATTATTCTAAATTCTATATATATATAAAACGGTAAAAATACTTTGACAGAAACCGAATTAACATTATATCTTTAATATTCTAAATGAATTTTAAATACTACAAATTTCGAAAATATTTTTAAAAATATTAATTGAAGTTCGATTTTTTTTGTTATATATGTTCGTAATCGATAATATAAAATGCAAAACCTAATCTTATTCACCGGTATATTATCCATTTAACGCTTCAATGTCAGCTGTTAATAAATCAAAAATAATTAAATAAATATTGAATCTTCAATATCTGATCGTATTTAAATCAATCTAAAAAAATGTATGTTTGTGTTCGTAGAAATTAAAAAGAATAAAATTATTGTAAATTTTATATGATCGCGTACATATACTGTAAAAAATATTTTATAATAAATCAACGAATAATATTTCTGTAAACGTTTCAAATGAAATATTGTTGAATTTTGTATAAATAAATTACGATCAGATATTGTTTCGTATTTTTTTTTTCGAAAGAAATTAATTTAAATAAAATGAAAATTAAAAGAAATGAGCTATTTTACGATACACGTCAGATGTGATGTGAAAATGAAGTAATGAATATATAATATAAAGAATAAAATAAAATATAGAAATAAAGATATAAAAAAAAAAAAAATAATAAAAAAATATTGTATATAATTAAAATTTAATTAAATGCCGACTTTTTGAAACGGATAACTATTTATGGATCGTTCAAAAAGTTTCAGCTTTGTTGAGTGCGATATTTGATAGAAGAAATACTTATTTAACGAAATAAAAATATGTATATATTTTTATTATTACAATTGAAATCATTTTCGATTCTTTTTTTTTTTTTTATTTATTTTATTTCATACAAATAATTATTTCGTTTCGTTCTATCGAATATCGTACTTGTATAATTATTTCCCCATTTTCGTTAAATCTTTAACAATGATATTCGTATTAAACTTTGTTTATCGAGTAACAACCGGAATATCTTTACATTCATTTCTTTTTGTTTGTTTTTTTCTTGTTTTTTGGTTTTTTTTTTCTTTCTATAAAATAAAATTCAATGAATCAGAATATTACTTTTCCTTTTTAGATTCATTTGCCGAGGTAAGTGTACTTTTCTTTCCTTTTTTTTTATAATTTTCTTTTTTTCTACTTCTTCGTATACTTTGTTTTCTTTTTTTTATAAACAAAACGAAATAAACGAAAAATAAATGAATAGAAATAAAAGTAATGATAAGTTAAAACACGTAATATCTTGAAACGGCTAACAACCATAGATTTATTCTGAAAATTTATTCGATTATTTCAATGTAAAGTTTTGAAGTTTTTTTAATTTTTTTTTTTAAGTTCCTTCAATTTCGTTTCGTAATTTGATCTAAACGTAAATGTTTGTACATATTTGAATAACTTAAGTTAGGTGATTTTTTGTTGCAAAATTGGTATGATCATGTTAGCAGTTTTACAGAAATACGTGACCGAATTTAAAAAAAAAAAAAAAAAAAAATAATAGAATAAAATGATATTAATGAAAAATTAATAGAAAAGAGAAAAAAAAAAGAAAAAGAAAATAATTTTAAGAACTTAGATTAACACGTATCCTAAGCTTACGACTAAACAGCTGTCACGATTTTTGTGGAGAGAGCATCAGCGTACTTATTTTTACTATTATTAATGTTACATCTAAATTATATTTTATAAATATAATAATATAAAGTAATAAAATAAAATAAATGATACGAAATAAAAAATACAAAAATGTTTGTAATATAAATAAAATCTAAAATACTTTTACCTGCTCGACTCGATGATGATTAATTCATATTTTAAAATTGTTTTAATTTTATTTCGTATAATAATAGTTTGAATTTTGTTGTTAAACGTTAGTAACATTTGCCAGAGAAATTAGATTAACAAAATATATTATTATAAATTCCAATTGTGTCAAAGTTTTCGCAACAATATTCTATCATTTATTATTGAAATATTATTATTATTATTTTGTCGAATAAAAATGTTGTCGAGCAGATAATATTAAATTAAATAAATAACTATAATATATTAAAAGAAATAAAATAAAAAAAAATATATTACTTTTTATCGGTGAATGTGAATCCCACGATGTTGGCCAATCTTCTAAATTGAAATCCCACGATGATTGATGATTGTACCCACATGTTTACGCTTCTAACGTCTACGTGCAAATAACATTAATCCTTGAAAGTATATCTCGATTCTCCTTGTTGTTTTCGTTTTGACATATTCGACAATAGATATCACGTTCATAAACAGATTTTTTTTCTTTTCAGATAGATTCGTTTAATTATTTCTTTCGAGTATTATCTTCGAAGTATTTTCGATCTCAGAATTATACTTTGTTTTTTTATCTTAATCGTCGATGTGGCGTGTACGAGTAAGATAATGCGAATTATATTATCTGTTTACGTATATTTTTTCGTATACAATTTGTTTATTCGATTTGGATTTTTTATTTTAAATACCGGTGAGACCATTGTGCTTTGATTAGAACAATTAAAAATCGATGATTTCGTTGTGTGATTTTGAAGGGGTTTTTTTCTTCGAGTATCAGCAGTGTGCTCGTTTTACATTCGAACAATTTTCATCAACTTTTTTGATATCACAAATGAGAATTGTTTCGATGTTTTTTTTATTTTATATATTTGACAATTATTTTTTCCTATCTCGTGTATTATTTTATTAAGCGTTTGATTTTGAAATCGTAGTAAACGTTTCAGTAGAGAAGACACGTTTAATTATTATTATTTTCGTTTTGTTATTTTCACTTTGCATCATCCATTCGATCAGAACAGAATTGAATATTGTTCTTTAACGAATATAGTAAAAATATGAGGTGATGCTGTATTTTAATCGAGCGATTATTAGTTTCTTCCGTTTGGCCCCGATGTAATTAATATTGAATTGTATTTTCTTCTTTTTTTTTAGTTTTAATAACAAAAATTCACAATTTCTATCGTAATCAAATGTAATTGTTAGTAGATGTGTAAGCGTAGCTGCAATATCGATCACGTATATATGTATTTTTGTTTTCATTTTTGTGTTATGACGATGCTATATATTGCAGACTATTATTCAAACAAATTCCGTTCTATTATTATTATTCACTGTGAATAAAATATTAATTTGGTATTATTTATTGTTATATATATTAATATATATATGTAGAGACAAATGAACAATTCTGCGCCCGATAAATTTCTCGACTCTTCGAATCGAAATGAATATTTCGATAGAGAATCTAAATTCCATTGTTTCTTAACGGACCAATTATAAATATTGAAGATAATAATTCTTTTCAAATAATTCTATATAATACGATATTGAATATATCGAAGGGGCGTATTCATTTATACGAATAATTACGTGTCTTTCGAATAAAAATATCTTTCAAAAAAAAAACGATGTAATCGTTTGTGCTTCTCTTTGCGAGATTAATTACAAAAATTATTACATTAGATATGGATCGTTTGATGACAGTCAGAACTTTTCTATCCATTTTTTTTTTATTTCATTTTTTTTTGTACTTTGCACGAAACTTTGACGTTCGGCATTGTAGATCATTTCTTTTTTTTTTTCTTTTTTTTACTTTCGTTGAATGTAGCGCGATTCAAACACGACGATTAAATATGTGAGGCTCGTGATCAGAAACATATATATATGTGAACGTTTCCTGATATATTATATTTCATTAGAAGACGAAGAAAAAATTGTCGATTTGTTTCTCTTTTGAGTTTTGTCATTTTGGTTTGTTCGTTTTCTTCTTCTTCTTCTTCTTTCCTTCTTTTTTTTTTTTTGCTTTTTTCTTCTATAAAGAAAATGTATGTGTGTGTGAAGAATCCTTGTTAATATTTCTGTAAATAATAATAGGTGTAGAAATTTAACGAAATTCTATTGCATGAGTGAGAGTAATTCTGCTTCTTCAAATGGTTTTATCTCAAGTTTTAGATCACCTGAGTTAAGATCATCGTTTTTATCGACTTCGACTTGGATCATCAAACGATCAATTTTATTTCTCGTGTTTTCTTTGTTTTTCCTTTTTTCCGAGCAACTGCTGTGAAATATTTGAATTGTTATTACTAACGATGTGTCACGAAGTGATGCTTCAAAGTGGTTTCATCGAACTTCTTCTTTGACTGTTTTCAAGGTACGAGATGTACCTTCCTCTACGAAAATATCTGATATTTTTTTTTGTTCGCACGTATGATTACGATTTATTTTAGTTCTTTTTTCCTGATCATTAAAGATCATTTAATAAATGTAACGAAGAATTAGGGTCTGAAAAGAGTCCCGTTTCTTTTTCTGTATTTTTTTTGGGGATTTTTTTCTTTTTGTTGCTTTTGTGTTACTTTTCTTCTCTACGAATGCAGCGTTGATTTTTGTTCAGTTTTTTTTTTCAACTATCATTTCTTATATATTTCTACGTTGAAATTTTATTAGATATTTGCGTTTATCTTCTTTGGGGTGTTTTATTTTCTTTCATTTGTTTTTATAGATATTTCGATAAATATTTTTCTTTTCTATCTTTTGTATCATTTTTGTTCGTAAGATATTTTGATTAGATGATGTATCGATAAATGTTTTTTCGATAGATATTTCGATGGATATTTTTTCATCAATATAGTTTGTTATACGATTATTTCTTTTTCTTTTGATTTTTTTCTTCATAAGGTACAATTGATTTTTTGAATTTCGTCTTTCTTCCTGGATTATCATCGATTATCTTCAATTATTTTTATTTATTTGAATTATATTTGATATTCGATATTCGCGTTATTAATGTTAGAAACTGCAAAGTTGGATCTATTAGCTTCCATTTTATTTTTTTTTATTTTTGCTATGTTAGTTTCTTTGATTCTCTTTTGATATTACTTTGGAATTTGGTTTTATTTTATTTTTATTAGTGAACCATATATTTTTTCTTTTCGTATGGTCAACGATTCTTCAGATATTTATTCCTTTATTTTTCGATGTAATTTTTTTTCATCAATTCGTATCAGTTAACTTCGATTTGCGTATCGACTAGATATGATTATTCAATTAAAAATTGTATTATCGCGATGCCTCTGTGATTTTTTTTCTAACAGATTATTGTCTTTGATTATTTTCAAGCATCCACACCATTGTCAATACATGTTGTTTTCACGATTATTAATTTTCGGTATTTTTTTTCTTGAAAATGAAAATTATTTTCAGTCTAATGTAACATTAACGATGACGATAACAACAACAACAATAATAACAACAACGACAAAAGAGATCGGTCATTGAGCATGATTAAATTCATAGCTTTCCCGTTAAATAAATGTCCCCATAATACTTTCAGATAAATTATTATTCGAAATATTAAATAATTCACTTGATCTGGAATAGTCTCTGTTAATATTCTTGATTATCATCTAGATCATTTCTATTATCTTCTTTGAATTCTAGAGTATTCTTCTTCTTCTTCTTCTTTTTTTTTCTTCTTTTTCTTCTTGTTTCTTCATCTTCTTCTTTTCGAATAATTAATTAATCATTCTAAGTATAATTATCGATTAGAGTTGTAGCTGCACCCGATTGATTCTGCATCCTTGATTGGCTTCTAATGATCCCAAGTTAAATAGTAGTCCTGTTGACTTCCCTTCCTTGAAGTTTGTTGATCCCCGACAGTTAACCTGAAAAAATGTGAGTGTTAGCTACAAAAAAAAAACACACTTGAGGATAAAGGGAGGGAGGGGAGATTGAAGGGAGAAATAAAAGGGTTAACATGTATATGAGAGTACAAGTAAGGCATTAAAATTGGTAATTACTATAATGAAACGATAATGATGATAACGATGATACTGTTAAATGATTAAAGTGTATTTCGGCAGAAAAATAGAAAAATTCTATAAATAGTATTATAATAAACAAAGTATATACGGATACGATAATGAAATTAGTTAGAAGAAATTTTCTACAGAAGACACCATTGTACTTTTGACTATTCTAAAATACACGAAGGTACGTTGAGAAAGTTTTAGTTAGTATTAAGGGTTGCATGGGGGTTTGCGGGGGGTAAGAGGGGGAGGGGGGGGGGATTGTGTGAACACAAGTCGGTATTTCCGTGCACGATTTGCATTAGTTCAGAATGGAGTCTGATAAGAAAAGGTAATGTGACTGACTGATTGGCTGGCTTTCTTGTTTTTTTTCTCTTCGAGAGAACCTCTAAAATTACATCACCGAACAGGAGAATAGGTCGAGGTTGCTTATGCATTTAGGTTGCTTTTATTTCTATGTATGAGTGCATTTCTACATATATGGTTGAAGAGAGAAACGAGAGCGGACATTTATTTTATATGGGGTGGGGTCAATTTAATCCTTTTGTCGTTTCTTATATTCCCTACACACTATATATATGTAAATGTATATATGTATGCGTGTGCGTATTTAGGTGTGTTCGTAGTTGCCTCGCTAGCCCTTTGTCATTTTCTTCGGTCAGAGGGTCTCAGATTTCTTTTATTTTTATTTTTATTTTTTCTTTCTTCCTTTCTTTTTCTTTTTCTAGTTGCTAATTTTCGAGGAGAACACGATATCTTTCGTTTCCGTTTTGTAATATCGAATTCGCGATTGCATTATAATTCTTACGTTGCATCTGTTTTCATTTTTCTGCTCGTTTTTTTTTTTAATTATATATATTTTTTTATTAATCGTTATTTCTTTTTTATTTCTGTTTTCTTTTTTTTTTTCACTCAGCTTCCCTATTTTTCGACTGGCCCAGCTGCTATCTCGTGAAAAAAAGGGTTAGGAGTTGATAATAAGATTGAATTGTTTGAATTTTCATCTCGAATTATCTATGCACTTTTAAAATTGGATTAAGAAAAGACTTTTATATTATTTTTAATGTGAATTTTTATACGTTCGGTTGGAATTTTGTTTGCTTGTTTTTTTTTTTTTTCTGTCTGTTTGGTAATATTATCGACATTTATCAGCAGTTGTTATTTTTTAGTATCTTCCGAGGTATAATATCTTCGAGTGTTGTAATCATTTTTTGTTATTTCATATTTAGATTTATTTTGTTAGATTTGTTTTTTTTTCTTTTCTATTATTAATTTCAACAGTAACAAATATTTTTGATATCAATAGCCGAAACACATTAAATATATTTATTAGTTCAATTTTGAATTATGAATTGAATGTATGAAAATAAAACTGTTTTGTGTTTGTTATGTTTTTTACTTGTGGTGTACATTTAATATAAAAATCAAAACTGTTTATATTCAATTTATATAGAATTAGAATTTCAATATTAAAGGTACTCTGTTTTTTCTATCAATTAATTCGATGACAAAAAGAAAATACGTAACTCTGTTATTGAATTTAACATTTCCAAATGAGACACTTCGTAACAAATTCTCATAATCTTCGGTGAATGATGCAGGTATGTGTGCTATTTTCGCGTACGGTTGAATGAATAAATTACTTTTTAGCAGATAGAAAGGATGCTAAACAAATGTTTTAGGTGTATCAAATTTCATGAAATTTCTACCCCTAGAAAATCGTAACTTGGAAAGATTTTATCCTGCTTCTCTGTCTTTGTGCGTGTGTGTTTTTTTTAAGTGATGAATTTTAACAAATATCATATTTTGAAATTATTTAATTATAAATATACTTTAATACAAAGAGTTACTGTTAATTTTCTATCAAGTTAAAGTTGGTTGTTTTTTTAAATGGGACATCTGCTGTTTGATTATTATTTGAAATGATATTTTTTAAATGAATTATGATACATTTGGTTTCGATGTGATCGGTTTCAATAAATTTCAGTATTATTTGTTCAATTATATCTGAATAATATTGAATGATTTTTCAAGAGAAGTATATTTTTATGAATAATTATTTCTTTTTTTTTGAGTAATACGAATGAAATATATTTTTGAAAGTCTACAATACTAATCAGATTATGTCAAAAAACCGTAGTAATTTTGGTTGCATTTAAATGAAATTTGGATGTATACAATTAAATCTATTTTCTTGTTTGTTTTTTCTTTCTTTCTTTCTTTCCTTTTCTTTTTTTTCTATCGTCACAGCGATGCCAGGAATATAATTTGTAAGTCGTATGAAATCAGAGAGGGGTAAACGTTCGTTTCGCGCTATTTACTCTATGAGAATACGATCCAGGGGTAGTTCACTTCCGGTTGTTCGAATGGTCAATGGAAAAAAGGAATAATCGTCACACCGGCTGCTCTTACGGAAGTATGTACACAATGGATGAATAAATATGCGTATAATTAACATTGTTTTCCATATTGCCACGTAGTTGTTTACGGAAGTGAGTAAACATTTCAATTTTTTGTTTATTATTAATTATTATTATTATTATTGTCATATTGTGTGTTATTATTATTATTATTTCATTCAACAGATTCTGTAATGCGAACTGCTTTTATTTTTATTTTATTTCTTTTTCTTCTAATCGTTTCGGTATATATTTTAGCCAATGGTTTATTAAAATTGATATTTAATACGGTGAATCATTGTTGCTTCTTTTTTTCTTGAGACACATACTTTGCTTTGTTTCGCGATTTCAATTTTTAATTGTCAATTAGAGATGTTCGACTATAAATTATAATTTTTTTTTTTTAATCTAATTTGTCTTCTATTATATTATTTATTTATTAGGAGATCTCATTAGGATTTGATTTATAATTTCATGAAATATGAATTAATCAGAGTCTTTGTTAATGGATCTGTTCTGTCAAATTCGTTTATGTTTGATTATTATGTTTGATTTCTATCGGTTAACTTTTCTTTTCTTAGGAAATCACTGAAATCGAATTTTGATGATATTGCCAAAATAATTTGTTTTTTCTTTTTATATATATATATATTTTTTTTGTTATATGCTTATCGATTGTATATACCAATTAGAATTGTTGATATTCAGTTATACTTGATCCAATAGAAACGGATTTTGATGATGCCGAAAATAATCTCGAGATTTGTAACGTCCAAAAATAATATTTTTGTAATTTTTATGACCAATAAAATTTTGAAATATATTTCATCAATTCGTTGTATTATATTTTGTTATAATCCAAGTTCAATATTTTTATATTTATATTTTCTATGATTCCAAATGTTCCAAATTGTTAAATTTCTCATTATTCCAAATCCAAGTTTTAGACTTATTTGTTTCTATTGCTCAAAATTGTCAAAATGGTTAATTTATTCTCAATTATTCCAAATCAAATTATTTGTCAATTATTTATTTATTATAGTTGAAAATTTCTTTCTAAAATATTTAAGTGCATTCGAAATATATTCTGTACTTTGTATCATGGAAAAAATGAAATTTAAAATTTGACTGTGATATTATTTTCAATTATTATGTCCAAAGAATATTTCGTTCCTTCCTGTCTTCAACTTTTTCGATTGATAAGCAATTTATTTTTATATGTTTTTTAATATTTACGAACATAGGTCTGAATTGTAAGCGAAAGTATGTATTAATGTTGTGTGTTCTGAAAGTGGTCTGATCATAAATTTATATAAATTCAATATTTTGATTATAATAATCTGTTCTACTTCAAATTTATAACATATCAGTGATCTCTAAAAATTTGTTTATTGTAATCCAGTATATAATGATCAAAGGGTGCCAGTGAAGTTGAAAAATTTAATTAATTTCTAATAAAGCCGAAAGTTTTTATTGAGAAAATGATTGATAATGAAAACTCCCATGAAATTTTTAACTATTATAAGTTACGTGTAAAAATGATATATCTAATTTATTATTTTCTTGTGTAATATTTTTCGTTTAATGTTGATCGTGTTTCTGAGTGAATTTTAACAATTTATTTTAATCAAAAGAATTTTTTTTTGAATTCAATGCAATATGTTTTGTTAATCTGATTAATAGAGATTTGAATTTTGTCAATTAATCTATTTATTAATTTGTTCTAATACTGTAAATATTATTAATCCAGATATTTGATTTTAATTTAATAAAAACAGAGTACCTTCTTTTATTGCAAATTACGTTTCCTTCAAATCATTCGAAATTTAGATAATGTCAAATATGAAATATATTTCAACGTGAATTTATCAAATCGAACAACTATGCCTTTTTATTATTAATTCATTAAATCACAATTGTGTTTCATTTGTGTCGATATCATAGTTATATTTATGTCATAATACTTGTTCAATATTCTATGACGAAGTGACTATATTTGTGTAATTATATTGTTATATTATGAAAACATTTAATTCACGAATAATGAATTTTGATTTTTTTGCAGTTATGTTAAAAAACAATTATCGTATATGTTTTCTACTCTTTCAAAATAAAAATGGCAAATATGTCACGGTTACAGAATACAAAGTATTTCTTGGTTTATGTCATTCTGATTATTGCGTTTACGTGATATTGATATCATTTCAATGCATGAAAAAACAGGACTGTATTATAAAAGAATAAAATCTAATGTGTCTAATATAAATCAGTCTTGCATTATTAATTTCTAAGTTTTTTTTTTTAATAATAATAATAATAATAATCTATAATCACATTTCTCAATTCAAGATTTCTCACAATGTCTTCAGTCGTCGACCGTGTTCGTATCATCTATCAAATATTTCTATATATATTTATATATATAATATATATTTATGTGTGTATGTGTAAATAAATTAGAATAAAAATAATATAAGAGAGAGAAAGATGAAAATATATATGTATAGAAGGAAAAAATATATAAATGCTCTAGATGATTTTAAGATCTGCCAGACTTGAATCAAAAAACATTTTTCTTTTTGTTTGTTTGTTTTTTTTGTTTTCATTTTCTTGACGACAACTTGGCCAGTATATCCGATGTGATATGCCTTTCAACAAATTATTATTTTTATTATATGTTTTTGCATGTATTCGTATCTGTGTTACTCTCTTTTTCATATATATATATATTTATAAATACATATATGTTTTTATTTTAACTATAAAAAGGATAAAAACCGTTCATCACAGGATTGTATTTATAAAATGTAATATTTACTTTCGCATGCGACGGTGTTAAAAATTTGGATTTTCTTTGTTTTCTTTACTTTTTTTTTTCCATTCGTTCCTTTCTATTTTTGTTTTGTTAATATTTTTTCTTTCTTTCACAAAAAGACATCCCACAGATAAAACGAAGTCCAACGAGTTCTTAAAGAAATCTTTGAGCACTAACTACGTAGAAATGAAATTTATAGATAATACTACAGGATGCATCTCATGGTTCGAATTATTATTTCTTTTTATAAAACTACCATGCTAAAAGGCTCGATATCAAAAAAGCTATATTTAGAAAAAAGAATGTTTTCTATTTGTTTACGTTATATCGAGAGAAAAATAAAAAAGGGAAATGATTTTAACGAGACAATGATTATGAAAAATGTACAGTAACAGGTACGTGTTTAGGTACTACTAAGCGGCGTGCTTACATTCGAAAATGTAAAAAGAAAAAAGTATAATAGTAATAGTCATAGAGAGTAATAATAGAAAGATAATACAATGTGCAGCAGATACGTAAATAATACTTATGCATTTCTTGCCATTCTTTGAATCACTTTTGTGCTTCTTTTATTTATGATCTACGTTATTAGGAATATTAATGCGTTTTACACTACCGTGCCAAACTATCGTAATACTTTATCTTTTTTATTTTTGCTTTTGGAATAAAATATTTTAACTACTCTAATATATAGAAGAGATTTCTAAGATAGTTAGTGTCTATATAATATAGTGTTTGTGAAAGGTACAGGACGATATAAGAAATAAAAATGATTAGATATCTCGCGTGTGTACATGATTCACAACTGTTGAATAGGTATTAATCTATCATTTATATCAACTGAAGGAATCTAATTACCAAATTAATGGTTCAAAATAGATGAAAATGTCCAGATTTTTATCTACATATATCTATTTTCTAATAGACAAGTTTGTGTGCGTGAGAGAGTGTAAGTGTGTGCATCTTTTAAGGAAAATAAATATATTAAACTAAATAATAATAAAATTATATAAAATATAAATAAATAATCATTTACTTAAATAATAAAGAAACTTAAAAAGGATTTAACATAACAAAAGAAAAAGAAAAAAAAAAAAGGAAATTAAAAAGAAAAATAACATAAGGAAATAGGAAAATAAATCAAATGAAAGAATAAAATGAATTTAAACGATAATTTAGTTAAATAATTTTGATTGGATCTTAGTACCTGGATAGAGTAGGGCCGAGTCATGAAATTTCGAATGTTAATTAATTTAAACGAATTAATTTGTTTATCACGATATTCTGTTTCGTGAATACACTCATCTTCATAAAATATACGAAAGTATATATTATTGAAAACAAATATATATATATATATACCAAAGATCCTTTCAAAAAAATAATTACGAAGACGATAGATGAAATAGAAATATTTTCAAGAATTCACGAAACAGAACAGCGTAGATTATTTAAAGATCCAAAAATATAATATCAATGTCAAAATAAAATCAAGATAAATATATATCACAAACTTTAGTTTAGTCTATCGAAGCACCAAGATCGTATATGCTGGATATATAGTTGTATTCAAATAAAAAAAATAAAAAGCCGAGACAAGACTCACCATTAATAGTATTCTCCAAGTGAGTAGGTTGATTGATCTGCGACAGAAAAAATAATAGGAACACCTCCGATTAGATAGTTGAATCATTTTGATTGATTCCTTCCTTCCTTCCTTCTTCTTCTTCTTTGTTTATCGTGTTAACACCGTTGGTTGATCATGGCTCTTCCTTCTCGCTGACTCCCGTTATGGTAGAAGATGTCCAAATATGACGATGACGATGATGAAGATTGAAAGTAAAGAAGAGGGGGGAGAGAGAGAGAGGAGAGAGCCACAATACTTTGTAACGATGCTCTCACGATGCTCTCTCGATGCTCTCTCCACAGACGATCGAGCTGTTCTGTGCTTCTGTTTGCCACTGGCAGTCCTTATATACTTTGGAAGAAGGGCCCCACCCAAGGACACACATGTGGGTCTCATTCGTACACTTGGGGGAGAGAAGGTCCTGGGAAAAAGGGCTCAACACAATACTACCTTCTATTCTGCAGGACCGGTCTCTCCCTTCCTTCCTTCCTTTTATTTTCTTTTTTTTTTTTAATTGCTCCTCCTCTTCTTCTTCTTCTTCTTCTTCTGCTTCTGCTTCTGCTTCTTCTTCTGCATTTGGTCCTGTTTTCCCCTATTCCAAAGCAATGTTCGTGATCTCACCCTGTCAAGGGGAGAAATCGACCCCCTAACAGATATCCGTCAGTAGGTTCTATATACCTGTTCCTACGTTTCGTGCCTGTTGCTTGCGTAAAAGTTCGATTTTTCTCTTTTCTATTTCTTTCCCTTGAACTATGGGAACTTACCCTACAGATTCACCAACTGGACCCCTTAACTTCCAGGTGCACTCCTTGCTTCAGATAAACTGATTTTATCCGTACTTATAACCGACGTATGTTTCTAACTGACATTTAAATTTATTAACATTATTAGAAATGTTCTGATATATTCGAAATATTTGTATATTTTTAATTATTTTAATAATAATAATAATAAATGAAATATTATTTTTTTTGTTCACTTCAGCATATATAATTTGTTACATTTCAATAATATTTAATTGAAACGTTACGCCACAACACATGAATATTTTTGTTATCATAAATGAAAATAATTAGAAATAAGAAATCATTTATAAAATCTAATTAAAGATATCAAATTCGAGATATATACGTACATATGCATATAAATCAATTCAACGGATTTCGTTAATAATTCAAAAGTGTTACATAATGAATGAGAACGTTAGTTGAACTTGTTTTTTTTTTTTAAAAGAAACGTGCAGTTAAATTCGAAAGAACTGGAAGTTAAATCGACGAAATATGTTTGTTTCTTTTTCTTTTTTTTTTTCTTCGTTCACTTACAATAATTTAAATAGCCGTGCGAATTGCCCTTGGGCAAGATTTGGTATCCAGTTACACAGGTCTTACTAGACGTTGACCATTTTTATTCACGGACCGTTTTTCTCTATTTCTTTCTCTCTCTCTGCCATAGAAATAAAATAAGAAACTACGTGATCCTACTGTTAGAAAAGACGTTACCGAAGCGAGGCACGTGCTCCTAGAAATTTACATAATAAGAACACCATAAGGACGAGACACTGTGGGAACGTCTTTTATTCGTTCATCCTTGTTCACTTTGTTTAGATTTTTTGTTAAATTTTTTGTTGGGGAAGATTCAGGACATCATCCTCGTCGTCGTCGTCGTCATCATCATCCCTTTCGTAATATCAAACGAAACGGGTTTTAAATATGGCGGTATTCGATCGAGACCGTGTGAAAATTTAAATAATTCTTCTCGTTTGAATTCTTTCGTTGATTTAATACAGATTATACGTATACATACATACATACATATGCGTGTACGTATAATTGATTGAAAAGAAAATAGGGAAAATGTATTTATATACGTTAAGTTCTTTTAATAATACGAAGCTTCTAGGCAAGAAGAAAATGCTCTCCTTTTAAAAGACTTTTTCCCCTCGCGTTTCTCACGAGTTAACCGTTGGAGGTATTGTCGAATTTCGTTGGATTTTCTCAAGCGAAGGGTGTACAAGCTGGAAATAAGTACGCAGATGCGACATAGGATTTCGTGGAAAAATCGTTAGTCGCGTTTCGTCATGGTCGATATTTTTAAATCGTAACTTGACACAATTCCACAAATAATATGATGTTCTTTTTATAAATGTTATGGTAATATTTAAACATATGCGATTTATTTATATATCATAATTATCATGCACGCATTTAATTTGTTTTTTTTTTGTAATAAAATATATTATCTTCCGATAGATATAATACAATACACGTGTATCAAATTTATATAAAATTATATGAGTTCTAATAATCCCAATTACACTAACACGAGAATTAGATTAACCCTGGAAAATAGGCACGCTTTAGTAATTTAATGATATAATTATAGTCGCGTGCTACCCTACAACACGTCATCGATATTAGCTAAAAAAGTATACGGGTACCCTTCTGGATCACAGTACTCCTAAATGCAACACTTAATTCTGCTAAAAGTGATGGCAAGTCGATGACTGTTCGAAAAAGTTCTTCGACGTAGAAAATCGTGGGATTCCATGTTGGAGTGCGGTCAAATTCAAAGCTGGGCACCCGCATGCTGGCCGTAATCACAACCCTAGTTTGATAATATTAACAGGTCTAGATATCCCTTGCGTTGTCATCGGGGGATGTACTACATTTGTGCGTCTCACACACGCATAAAATAAAAATAAAATTCTAAACAAATTTGTTCTAACATTGTAAATGATTATATTTTTCTATCTCATTTGTTATTTTGTTATATTATATAAATTTATTAATCCAATTCTGTTTGAATTTTTGTTTTCCAATTTGCATGCAACAAGACTATTGGTATTCAGGTTAAAAATTAGAACACGTGTTTCTCGCTTAGAATATTGATTTCCTTACAACACCGTTTTACTAAACGTCGTTTCCTTGGTGATCTAGAATAGTAAGAAAGGACAACAAAATGAGCTTAAGCCACAGCTCTCATTTATGCTCCAACATTTATCCACGCGATTCCTACTTGAAACTTTGAATTTGATAAGTTAGACATTAATTAATTGTGACTACATGTTGGTTCATTAAATATCTATCAAAGCAACAATGCCATTGATAGAACAAGGGACTTCTGATCAGAAAGTAACAATACCACCAAGATTACCAACGATATTGAAACAATTTTGTAAAGCAGCTATACGAACTCAACCTTATGATCTTTTGAGATGGTCCAGTGCGTATTTTCGTGCGTTGGCTGATGGCGAGGAACCACCGGTTAAATTAAGATTAGAATATCCACCACCAAGTACAGCTTCTGGTCTAACACTCGGATTCCTTAGAGTTCTTCTTCGTCAATTTGGAGGTACGATATTTTTCATTTATTTAATTACATTGAATATATAATTGAAAAATAAGTAGAAGTAGATAAAGTTAAATTGTTGAACAATCGTGCCTTGTTAGTCACACATTAATAGATTTTAATTATAGTATATAAAGATAAAATATTATGTAGAAATAATTGGAATATAATAAGAAGACAATAATAATAATTATCAAACAACATTACTCTTTGTAAGTAGTAATATGAGAGATATATAATTATCTCTTACATAAAGATAAAAAAATAAATAAAAATAATTTAAGTAAGAAATGTACAATATATATAAGAAGTTAATGAAAGAATAAATTTGGTCATTTTTTTTTTTTTAGATTATAATAAGACTTTACCCGTCGATGTTATCTCACGTCGTTGGGAATGCTTGTGTCTCGATCGTAAAGAATTAAATTTAATAATGATGATAGGAAAATTTCGTCGAAAGTGCCAAGTGAAAAAATTTTTGGCAATAGCCGTTGGCCTTTTAGGATCTAGTTTACGTGAGACAATGATTATGATCTGTGAATTATTTACTCATGAACCCGATGGTGGATCGGCCATGGTTCCTGTTACATTATTCATGGAAATTTATGGGTCTGTGCGTTTTATAGAACACTAAATCTCTTAAATATAATACATTCAAATATGACTCCTATTTATATTGGATCAATATTTATAATTATATAATATCAATATATATACTGATTATCTAATTAAAATACTGACAAATTATTAATTATACTCAACAAAATAATTGTATACATTAACAATGTATTTTACAAAATATTAGAAGAAAGATATATTTACAGAATATATAGAAGAAAAAACATTTTTAAAATATTGACAAAATAAATAGAAGTATAATAGATAGCAAAAATAATACATTCGAATTATTTTAATCTTATTTATAGATATTTAGCCGGTCTTAGATGCGATGGTAGCGAAAGAAGTTCATCGGATGAAGATCCAACAGAATTTCTTGTATTCGACGAATCTAACAGTAGTTCATCTTCGAAAGGACATGAATCTATTGATAATATTTCCATTGATCGAGTATATTCGATTACTAGTCAAGATACCGAAGCTGATGTTAATTTAGATTTGAATTTAATCTCTAAGGAAGCTGCTGATTCATCGAACAGTAAATAACTTTCGAATTCTTACTTTAATACAAATAAAAATGAATTAAAATAATAAATTAAATATTTAATTAACGATTTGATTCTCTTTAGCGATCTTATCGCCAGAAAGTAGTAGAAGTTGTTCGACCCGAGTAGAGGATTCGAATAATGTCGAAGATAAAATTTCGTGCAGTAATAATAACACAGAAGAATCCTCATCGGATAGAACATTGAAACACGAAGAGGATAGCAATGCTTCTGATTTTACAATAGAAGCAAGTAAATCCTTTAATTTGGAAGATTCTCAAACGAAATCATCTAAAAGCGAAGATAAACTGAAGAACGTAACAAACGATGACGAAAATGGAAGAAATTCGTCCAATAAAAGTGACGTGTCGATAGCTAAAGAAAGAAAAAAATTCAGAATCGCTAATACTCAGTTACTTTCGTATTATCCAAATATTCCAGGTATATCTTTTTTTTATTAACAATTTAAATTCTAATTTTTATTAATTTACTAATTAATTTTTATCTTATTTTTCTTATTTTATTTTTTAAGTCCATTTTTTTCCGCAAATGTTACTACAGTAAATAACTGAAAAATGGACTTAGGCCATTTTCGAAATAAACGGCTCATATGGGGTTGTAATATATTACGTGTTACAGGTATAGGTCCTCGTTTATCTGCAGAAGACGTAGCAAGTGTTGCTATATGGATGAGCGAATGTGCTAGATTACAAGAAGGAATGATAGGTCCACGCAATCTTCGACATCCTCAATGTCCTCCTCTATGTAAGCAAAAACAATCTAAATCATGATAGTAATGTATACAGTGTATTTGAAATTTCTACAATTAGTCAATTTGAATCTCCTTTATTGTTAGCTTGTTCCATAATAAAATTATTAAAACGCGTTTCAAAACGTAGATTAATTTTTTTCTGAAAAAATCTGCCACAGTTTTTAATTTATATTTTTTATTTGTTTTTTAATATTTTAATTTTTTTTGTTATCAGCATAAAACAAATCGAGTTTATTTCAAAGTTGTTTTAATACATGTATATAAAGAGTGACATATATGTAGTTTATTTGACATATATATGTTGGTGCAGCCGTCATATAACAAGTATTATACTTATATGTATGTATACATATATATATATATATATATATATCTATATGATTTCTTTATAATTGCACAGAAAATGGTGTCGAGATAATTTCTTGTTAATATCACCAGTATTGTCTTCGTTAGAATATTATGGTTTTTTGTTCTTTTTTGTTGTATTTTCTTTTAATTACAGAAAATTTGTTATTGACATACGTTTGTACATATACACTTTTATATAAATAATATTATTTGTTCTAAACGTAGTTAATATATAATATAATTATATATTAATAAAAATTATATGACACACATATTATATTATATATCAACTCTATGAATATATACAGGGTGTCCTGTAACTGATGGTATAAGCGAGCAGAAGGTGATTTTACATAAAAAAATTAAATCAAAAATGTAAAATAAAATTTGTTTATACAAGGCTTTGTTTTAGAGAAAAATAAATATGAAAATTTGTCACCCTCTTCTCGCTTGTATCATCAGTTACAGGACATCCCGTATATATTCACTTATTATTAGTAAATATATTTTATTTACTATCTTTCTTTCTTTTTTTCTCTCTGTTGTGTACAATGTATCATCGATTAAGCTTAGAAAAAAAATCTTCTGTTCAACATCGTGTACCTGAATACATATTTATCTTATTATTTTTATTTAGATGTAAATGACTAGTTTTGTTTCTTCTTCAATTTTATTTGGAACATTTATATATAGATATAGATATGCAAATTTTATTTATTCTTAATATATACACTTTATATGTTAAGTAATGAAGCCATTTACTTTGACTATATTAAATATCAATTAATTAAATAAAATATACCACTCACAATCAGTTATATCTAACTAGAATATAAAAAATTAAACAATTGATTTGTACAAATAAAAATTTGGCTTGTACTCAAGTCTTTAGTTACTGTTTCTTTAAATAATAATAATATCATAGTACTTAATAAAATTATAACAAACTGATAAGGTAATATCCTTTGCACGCGTTACATAAAAACTAAGCTATTATATAGTTTACTCATTTTGTATCATTCATGATTAGCAAATATTTCAGTTACACTTAAAATTAGTATTTTTACGTTTTTAATATTTAGATATTAAAATACACAGAAGAAAAAGCTATGAAAATTGTTATTTAACTTTTTTTTCTTTCCTTTTCTTCTTTACCTATGAAAATTTGTTATTTATATAAGATCAACAATATTATATACATATATATTTCTATTTCATAGAAAGATAATTATTAATATCTATCACATATCACAGTTAAGACGCTGTTACTTATTTTTTAGAAAAGAATCTCTCAAAGTCATGCAAAGTATCACATACTTTCAACAGTATATCATAATAATTTTTATCTAATAACAATGTGTTGCTCTTTTTTCACTTTTTTAAAAATTCGTTGTAAATATGTGCATACAACCCCAACTGTTAATTGTTTATATTTAATAATGAAAAATGTCCGTATAAGAATGGTTTTATGATTGAATGATAAATTTGTTTACTGAAATAACTTTCTTTTTTTTTCTCTCTCTCTCTCTCTCTCTCTCTTTTTCTTTCTTTCTATTTCTCTCTCTTTCTCTTTCTTTTATTAATACGTAAATCACTTAAAAATAAAAAAATTGCATGTGTGTGAGTATATGTATAATTAATATTTTTCCTGAGATAAAATCTGATTAATTCTTCTAACTGAAGGTAAGTGTCTCTATAAATAAATCGGATTATACCGATTTGACCGACTATTTTCTTTTTCTCTTCTCACCTTACTATTAAAACTTATATGTATACGAATAATTCAATATTGAAAAAATATCTGTTCGTTAGATATAATTATATAAGAAGAGTAGGTAATGTGCGAATTCGAAATATTCTTCGTATATGATAATAAGATAAATGATAAATCGTAATAATAAATAATGAAACTATGAGCAATAATAATAAGTTTCGCGTTTTTGCACGATTTGATCTCCATTCGATAAGTTCTTCGCGATAAGAAAATCTATTACGAAATTGTGGAGGTAGTTCAAATGTACTTTTTAAAGGATACAACGAACGATAAAAATCATTCAATAATGCTCGTACTACTTCATTTTCTGAATTACGTGACGGATCCATATCGTCATTTAAACATATAAATTTTCTGTAATATATACAAAATTATAATTAATATGTTATTTTTTTATTTAATACATCAAAGTAAAACTTACTTTGGATCACGTCTAATCTCATCTAAAAGCTGCACAGTTAGAGACACGTTACTGGTTAACATTTCAAATATCTCATTTTTTCCTGCTTTTATAACTTCGTGTTTGTAACGTTTACATTCGCCAAATTTTGCCTCAATTTTTGATGCAACCCAATCACAATTTGATATTAATTCTTTAGATACTACAGGCTATATATTTAATAAAAAAGATCATTATTTTCGTTTAATAATATTAGCCAACAAATTTTACATTTTATTGTTTACTAACCAAAGTAGAATCTAAATATCTTTCACCAGGTGGTGCTTTGATATCTTCTTTAAGTATCAAATGTTTTGAACAATTAATAATTGAATCTTCAAACTCTACAACCAAGTTATAATCTAATGGTAAAGGATACAATCTAGATAAAAGTGTTCGTATTTCTCTATCCGACCAAGTTCTAAAAATATATATATATATATATCAATATTATTTTATTATATTTATTATAAGTTAACTATAAATGAAATGAAATGATGTAATATTTCTTACCCTGATTTATCAGTATCGAATTTATCAAATATATCTCCAACCGGTATGTACAGGTTCTCACTCATTAAAAAGTAGAAATATGAGAATGCAAATTGCATGTCTTCCGGATTTCTCACTTTATGACTAGAAGTTTTAATAAAATCAGACTCAAATTTTCTTTGCATACTATTAACAATCCATTTATCTATCAAATGTGGCATATGAGCTGGAACTTTTCTTCTGTCAAAGCCATAAATTATATTATATATTTTATTAACATGCAGCAAGGATTCCGCATACGTATCAAGCTGTCTTTTTTTATGTTTCCATTGATCGCTATACTTGAATTTATTTGACTTAATAGTGTTATTTCCTTGTACTAGATTAATGATATCATCATTGAGGTAGCGTTTTAATTGTATATGTAATTTAGTATGATTAAAATTTCCAAGTATATTATCAGGTAAGTCATTGCTTTCGCTGAGTCTTATTGTTTTATTATTATCATAATATTCTTTGATATCAGAAAGGTTTTTAATATCACTTGTAGAAGAACTATGATTTTTTGAATTTAATGTTCTATGAGTAATTGTTGCAGTATGCACCGATGCAACTACAGCGCTATTATTTATTACTTCTGAGTTACCGTATAACATAGTAGTAGATTTATTTTTATCTTCTATTATTTGTAAGTATTTATATGGATAATCATTTTCTTCCTCGAATGGCTCACTATCAGTAGATAATAAAGTAGAATTACAATCTCCGCCTAAATAGGAAAGATATTATAAAAATGCAAATAAATCATACCGTCATCAAAAATTGTAAAAGCCAATTACCATCAAATTCGCATAGAGTTGTATTGCATGCAGGATCACATGAACCATCACCTACCCAAGCCCATGGACAAATATCAGAACAGTCAGGAACCCACCATGCTAGATACACTTTTTGACCACCCGCTTGAGTTATAAAATCTTCTGGCCATACTTCAGCGCCAAGCATTACATCATCATTAAAATATAGAAACTTATCAGAAATACCAGGAATTCTAGAAATACAAAATCATTTACATGACCAATGTACAATTTATCTATTGTGTATTGACAAATAGAAAAAAATTAAAATTTAAGCAATATACCTATGAATATGACTTTCGATAGCTGGACTAGAAAAAGTTGGTAAATGACTTTTATCAAGAAAAATATCATCATGAGTAACAAGAGTCATCCTAGGATTATCCATATCCAACCAACTTGGAATCTGCCCATTGGTAACGATATAAACATGTCTGACCCAAGGCGCATACATTTCTAACGATCTCAAAGAATATCTTAACTCATCTTTATCGCTGAACCTTGAAGAAACTGTATTACTATCAGTAATAGGAATATGTTTTTGAAGACTTTTTAAAAAATGTGGATCAGATCCGTTAACCCATGTATAGACTACATCAATAGGTACATGCTGGCACAATTTCTTTTGAAAAGATTTCCCTAATATATTGTCATTGAAGGAATGAAAAACAGCTTCATATTTTTCTTTACTCCATGCCAACCAAACCTATAGTAAATTAACACAAATTATTTTGAATTTTGATAGAAATACATAAAAAATATAAATATTTTTAAATAAAAACAAATAAAATTATTTTTTAATAGAAAAATAATAAAAAATATTTCTAATACTAGAAAGAATCCAAAATGCCGACAATAAATAATTTTACAAATTTCCCTCCAAAATATAATTAAGTTTATCTACGAGATAATGCAATGACGTAATTATAGTCATTTAAAATTGAATATATCATAAAACTAAATCATAATTTTAATGAATAAAATTCGAAAGAAGATAAAAATAGAATGTAATAAATGAAAAAGAAATAAATTAACGAATAAATATTAGTTACTCGTATGTGAATCCTAACCTCTCCGAAGTGTATGATACCGATGAATATGCAGGTAAATGCAATTAGTATCACCAGGAGCGAATATTTGTACGAAAGAATATCGTAACATCGTCGTTGCAACAATTTCCATGCGCTCATTATATTAAGAAATATTTTACACGTAATTGACATAGCCGGTAAACACGTTAAAGTCCATCCAACAGCAGCAATTCACAGCTCTTTGGCCGTGATCATGCAAATTCGATTGATTTAATGATTAACTTTGTGTTGGTGTCCACTGCACTGATGAGTTGCACGTATATACATCAATATTTATTCTTCATAGAAGGTTAATTTATTACTAATACACCATCGGCATACTAATAGAAAACTTGAACACATATCACACGCACGCACACACACATACACGTTTAATAAGCTGCTGTCACACCACCACCCATGGTGGTCTCTCCCAACAATAAAACGCAGTTAGTTCTCAATTGCAATAATAAAGTTTGCCGCATGCAAGGCTATGATACTTTTGCGCATGTTTCGATTATCGTTAAATTATACTTTTACGATTATCGTTCTATAAATTTTTCGATTTTTGAAGTGAAAGTTCTTAGGCAACGATGATGACAAAATTTTGTTGAAATGGCACTAAAAAGAGAGAGAATGAAAAAAAATATATGTCCTGGGAAATATGTATCGCGGATTAAGGGTATGGGGTACGGGATAATAATAGCTAGCTCTGACGCTCGCGCTTGCTATTTTCAAATATGTTTATTTACAGCTTTAATAAATTAATGCTCTTTTAACGGAGGTGTTAAATTATTACGCTGGAAGAGAGACAAAAAATATTGGAAGATATTGCCCAATTTGATTGACACTGGTATAGAATCGGAAAGATAAATATATTATTATGAAATTCGAAGGAATAGTATGATATCCATATAAGTTAAGAAAAATTAGTTGAGAAATAAATTAATTACAATTGTTAACTAATAATCTAATAATTAAATAAAGTTATATATATATATATATATATATATATATATATATATCAAAGTAAAAAATTTAAGAAGTTTCACTTCAATCGCGTTTTTATTGGTGCCCCTGACGATAAGCAACGCTTTATATTTCTTATTGGTAATTCTACTCACGTACACCGTCAATAAATTTTTTTAATACCCCTTATGACAGGCAATACCGCGTTACGCATATGAACGACGGGGTTGCTATATATGAGGTGTTATCGACTTAATCTGGAGTGTTGCCCGTTTTCAGACGCAATATCTAATAATAATTATAGATCAAATTTTTCAATATTTTTTTTTTGTTTCGTTCAACGTAAGCAATCTATTAATATCTTTAATAAACATTTACAGATATAAAATAGAATTGAATTTTCAACGTGTTTAAAAGTATTTCAAATGTATTTATTTATCATCGTATATAATACAATCAATGTTTAAATAATAAATAAGAATAACGGTGAAATTACAATAAATATGCGAAATTTCTGATCAGTTCATTCAATTAATTTACAATAAATGCGATATGCGTGAAAAGTATTACAATCGAAACGTTTAAAAATCGGTGGTCCGTCTTGTTTTTCTCCTCTCGTTATTTTATCTCTTCTTGTTTTCTTTTCTTTTATAGAACTCTACCTAACGTCAAATTTGTACATTTTTTTTCAAGTGTTTAAGCGTAATTGTTGCTCTTATAAAGAAGTATGTACATTTAAATAATTTGTGGACGTTGCGTTAAGGATTAAGTAGAGAAAAGAAAAATCTTATTTTTATTATAGTCTCGACAGTTTCTCTATTCATATTACTTTCTTGTCTGTAATGTAGCGTAAAAATCGTTAAATCGTAATTGGTCATCAATAAATAATTTATGTTACAATAAATCGCTGATTTTACTATCTACAGGAACAAAATTATGAAATAATAAATGATTTTATTGGCCACAATAATTCTTCCTAATGACGTTTAATCAATCTTTTGTTTGCTTTTTGAGCAAAACATAAAAGAATATTTCCTAACCAACGTATTTTAACAATTTGTACAAAAATAAGATGCTCATGGCTTGAATTAATTTACGTAGCCAATACAACCTGTAACATAGAAAAAGACAAAAATGCAATTTTTTAAATGTAAAAATTTAACAAAGAAAAGAATAAATAAATAAATGAATAATATAGTTGAGACTCACTTGGAAAGTCGACTTCGTGCTTTGTTCAAAGAATCAGGATGATCTTTTAAAATATATCTTCTAATACCCAAAGTATATTGACGCGTATACGCATCCCAATCAATATCCTTGAAGTCAACACGAAAATGATTACAATCGTTCATAGTTTTAACATGTTTAATCAAATCCATCATATTGTCTAGAGCAAAATCCCATTCGTGTAAGGCGAAAAATGATCCAATTTTTGCAGCTCGATCGATACGTTTCGACATGTTCAACATACTGTATAATAAAAGATAAACAAATCTATATAGATATGTTCATATTTATCGATTTAAGAGTTACCTTTTCTTTGATAATATTTACATCGGTTTACTACCCTGACATATTAACAATACATCCAATAAGAATGCAGGTACAAAGTGTAATATAACGACTATTATTTTATGAATTAATTTGTTGGTTCTAATCGCAACGTTAGGATACCACATAACATATTTCGATGGGGATTCTATAACGTGTTTTCTTATGTGTTTAGCAAAATCTCCCCAACTGTAAAATACAAGATACAACAAATATAAATTTAACATTTTCATGGTTGAACATTTTGTTAATAATTTTGTTTTCTTTTATTAATAAATTACCTAATAGGATTGATAGTGCTACTCGTACAATTGTAAACTTGAATTGAACCGTTACGATGTACCGTACCATGCCAAGCTGCACATATCAACGTATTAACAACATAATCAACAGGTACAACATCAATTTTCAATTTTTTATCCCCGTATATACTCCTAATGGTACCTCTACCGATTTCAGTTATAATACCTACAAAATACAAAGTATAATATTGAATAATATTTTATATTTAGACAAATAAATATAAGTAATTTATATAATCCGGTCACATACCTGTAATACCATATAAATTATCTACCCATCCTGGAAGTGGTTCTTGATAAGCAGCACAAATTATACTAGGTCTAACTATTATAGTTGGCAAATCAATTCCTTTCTTCGATACGAGCTCTTCCGCTATACCTTTTGTTAGTGTATACGTATTTGGATGTTTCTCAAGTAATTTTGTTTCTAATACCGTTAATGTATCATCATCGAGATTTTCACACATATCCATGATAACTTGCGGCGTTATTTTAGTTCTGTAAAATTGTTTAATTTGTCATTATTAAATATTTTCATTCACGTTATTCCGTTCAAACAACGATTGAATCAATTGTTTTTTTTTTCTTTTTTTATCTATATTACAATAAAAATATTAACTCACTTATAAACGTGTTCTTTTACTTCGTGTTTATCAGCGTTACTGTAAGCTGTACTAACATGAACAAAGCTTTTAAGACGGGTTATGGATTTACATAAATCTAAAATCCTATCAGTTGCTCTAATATTCAACTTTACGGCTAATTTGAGTGGTTCGGTAAAACGCACGGTAGCTGCACAGTGAAAAACTATATTTACGGTTTGAGTTAATTTCATTTTGTCTTCGTGACTCAAACCCAAGTCTCTTTCGCTCACATCTCCTTTTATCGGATAAACTTTGTTTATTAAATCGGGATGTTCACAACGAATTTTATCGAAAATCTGTAAATAAAAATCCCATTAGCGTATCCATATTTATCCTTAATCGTAAAATAATGAATTAGATAATCATATATGGGTAAAGTTAAGCAGAAAGTTATACAATCGTCACAATGATCTAATATTGATTTTAATTTGATTAGAAGATTTTCATTAAAAACAATTCAAGTGACATTATTTCCTATTTGACGTTTTGTTTATAATATTTAAACATCCAGTCATAAAGTTTTATATAATTATTTGACAATTTTGAGAATTGATAAAATAACTTGACCTATTTTTCTATCTTTTCATATATTTTACGGTATTGAATAAAACAATGGTCTTATCCCAAACGTGTATATTATTAATTTAAAATAAAATATGTAACGCGCGCGCAATTAAAACTCACCGAATTATTCATGAGCATCTTAAATCTTTCTTTAACTATTTGATCCTTTTTTGGACGAATCAGTAAATAGATCTTGCTTAATCTTGAACACGATCGTAAAAGTTTTTCTATGAGAGCTTTTCCGACAAAACCAGTTGCTCCGGTTACGAATATTACTGAATCTGCAAAGAAGGCCTCGATCGAAGTATCTCTGGTCTCATCTCTGATACATTCCGAATCAGTGTAAGCACTTGTTGTACCCATTTTGATGATAACTCAAAAAACTCTTCCTTCCTTAACTCTTAACAACAACAAAAAAAAGAAAGAAATAAGAGATAATGATAAGAAATATATTATAATTATCGTGAGAATTAATAATTATTTCATTTTGTCATCCTAATCACAATTTATATCGGATTGGTCAATAAGTATTGTAGGAATTTTGTTAATTTAAAAAAAAAGAAAAATAGTATTTTTTATTTAGATACACACACAAAATATTAAATCATTTATTTAATGAAAATTTTGTTTATTTAAATATGAACTAGTAAATATTTCGACACTACTTATTAACACAAATCCGAATATATAAAATTAGATTATCATATTTAATTATCAATTACTTCTTCATTATTTTCTTCACAAATTATTTATCAGATTATTATTATTATTATTATTATTATTATTATTATTATTATTTTATAAGAAAAATCGATTGATGTTCCAGAACACAACATATAATATTTCTACTTTACCATAGACTTTGATTGATTTTCTTCCTAGAAAAAATAAACCTAGTATACTATCTTATGATTTATGTGTCAAAGAACGATGCTAATGTTTGCTCAAACATTCTAAGATATTGATCGATCTATTCGTATAAATATATATATTTTTGTATGTTCTTTATTTGTTATTACGATTTTGTATTTGTATTGTTTGTCTAAAATGATTAAATGGAAATATCGTGAGGACAGTTCACGTGAATAAGATCGATTGGCATGAGATATTTTTTCTTGAATAAATTCACCTATCCTCCCCCTTGGTAGTTTAACTATTCCTACACTTATGCGTGTTCTAGAAAACTTAAACTAACACACCAAGAATATAGAGAATTATTTCCAAATTTTTCTTGGCACTATTATATGCATCATTTATAATAATACAAAAAAAGAAAATATAATTATAATAAATAAAATACTGCGAATCATTTATCATTTTTTTCTATAACGTTTGGTTTTATCTTTAACTACAAGAAACAAAATACGACTAATTATTAGTCTCATAAATTTGTTTAAAAAAAAAACACTTACTTTGTACTCTAATATATCATTCTTTTCATAATAAAACGTGAAGTTAATTTATGGAAAGAAAAAATTCATAAATTTCCATTTCAAATAAGAAAAAGAAAAAATTCCAATAAAATTTAAAAATGACCTTGAGAAAAGGTTCTTTTCCAGCATGGAACACGAGGATTCCATTATTAAAATAGTATAAGTTGATCCTTGACAAGATTTTTCCATAAGAGTAAAAATAAATAAGATATTTCTGTTTGGTATATTGGATCACTCGGTATTTATATAATACGCGCACGTAGTATAATATATATATATATTATATAAATAAATAATAAATATAATTTATATGATTTTTCTCCAATAGAGTGGTTCTATAAAAAGACTATAAATACGTCGTAGGATATTACGGTAAGAGATGACAAAAGTTTACATACGGTACATTAATGGCCAGTCTTGATACTATAAATATAATTACGTTCATGTAAATGCAAAATGTGGTTACAAATGTACAATATTGCGAATAGAGAATGAAGCACAGGTACGAGTTTGCTATACTTCTTTCAACGATGTGAACGTGCGCATGGAAAGCATGCCACAAAATAATCGATGTCGCCATACCTATGCATGATAAATATCGAAATGTCACCCCTTCCGTAACCCATATTTCACGCTTATCTATGTTTCTATGTAGATGCGTGTATATATCTCTGAGACTCACATTATGCTAACCAATGTCAAAAACAAAATTTTCTTTGTTAATTTGAAAATTGACTTTTATAAAATTATAACGTGTTAAAGTTTAATGGTAATTAAATCCTTTGCTTTGTAATTTTATTTGCGAGAAAATATGTTTCAATTGATGGATTTATTATTTCAAATATATAATGTTAAAAAGGTAATTCGTTATGTATGTGTTTTTACGAATATATGTATTTTGTATTTACTTGAAAATAAAATACATCGAATAATGAAATAAATATTATTATATATTTTTTATTATATTACGTATATATAAATTACATTTGAAAATTGTTTAATAGAAGATTGTAAATTAATTTCGTGGCTATAGAAATTATTCAAACTTTCGTCAAGAACAATTTGTTCATAAATCGAAAATAACGTTAATATTTTATGTAATAAAGTTTGGCGTTATACTCGGTCTATAGAACAGGGAATGGATAATTTGCGAGAAACAGAAATGTATGTGATTTTAATTTTCTTCTGCCACTATTCTGATAAAATAAAAAATTATCATTCCTATTTAACAAACATCGTCTTTGATGTTTTAAACATATAATGTGGTTACTAGTGAACTTAAGTAACAATAGGGTGACTGATTGATTGATTGATTGATTAGAACCGTAAGGACCGTGCAACTCGCTGCAATGAAAAAGTTAATCACTTCTGACTCTTGTCACTTGAACACATTTAAATAAACAAAAATTCTTATTCTACCATTATTTACCAACGTTATCACGTTATAAAATAATAAAATAAATGCGTGTATATCTGAATACATATAAATTCTTGAATTAATTATTACATTCGAAGACGAACATTTGCATTGCGTCGTCTTGGTTACACTCGAACTCGTCATGTTCACAACAAACCTTTAAGTGTTCTGAAGAAGAAATGTGATGAGGAAAGATGATTAAAAAAAAAAAGAAAGAAAGGAATAAATTATCAAAATTTAAAAAGAATGAATAAACAAATTACAAATAATTTAATGAAAAATACTTAATCGATGTTTTTGAACAATGTTTTAAAAAACAAATGTTTAAAGTATATATGAATATGTTGTTCGATATAAATAATAATTGATCGATATTTAAAATGAGAGTAGAGTTGTTTTAGAAGTTATAATACAGAGTGTATATATATATAGGCTCTGATCATTTAATTTATAAACTCATAAATACTGGCCATTTGTTTAAAATATTGATCGATATAAAATTTGGAAAACATTGATCTTATAAATAACACCTATAAATAAATAAATAAATAAATATATAAAAAACTATTGTGGATTGTCGTTAACGGGAACACGACTTTGTTGTTTGGGAATCGTCACGCGATCGAACGAATGTGAAAATAATAAAAAAAAATNTTGTTTAAAATATTGATCGATATAAAATTTGGAAAACATTGATCTTATAAATAACACCTATAAATAAATAAATAAATAAATATATATTAAATATAAAAAATAGCGTTGATATTTTTATAAGTTAATGATAAATAAATGAAAAAAATTAAATACTTTTTCGATGTCACTTAATATCATACGTTTTTTGTTATTGTAATAAATAGGTATAGAGTGAACGATGAAACGATGAAAACCGAATCGATTTCCCTTTATCGACGTTGTACCGAAGCGCAGACATTCGGCGCAAGAGAAGAGAGATTCGGGGAATACGATGAAATCAAATGAAAAAGGGAGTATATAGGGCCACTTTCAAAGGGACCGCCCAACCAATCGTATAATTCGCAAAAATGACTGACAATATGTTCGAAAATTAAAAAATAAAAAAAAAAAGAAAAAACTATTGTGGATTGTCGTTAACGGGAACACGACTTTGTTGTTTGGGAATCGTCACGCGATCGAACGAATGTGAAAATAATAAAAAAAAATTTATATTTCTCAAAAAAAAAAAAAAAAAGAAAACTTATTTCCACACGTGCAACAAGTATATTCGTTGCGTATCCAAGAACAATAATAAAGATCGTTAGCTGTAAAATACGTTGCGGTTTACTTAGAAATTTTTATCGCGTTAGATATACCATGAACGTGTGTACCGTATATATAATCACGTTATAATATATATTTTAACGATCTTTTACGCGCCTTTTTTATCTTTTTATGCGTATCTTACATAAGTTTTTTAATCTTAAAGTTGCAGGGGAAAAAAAGAGAAGGAAAGAAAGAGAGAGAAAGAGAAAGATTAATAAAAAGTAGTTGATACAATATTATCAACTCCCTCGTCATGACTTTTTTATCCTATTGACGCAAAATAACATTGAAATTTGATTGGAATGTAATAATACAAAAAAACTCAAGTAGGATGATCTTGTTTTATTTTTTTTTTTTTCTTTTATTGCGTTGATCCAAATTTAAAATAATTTCTTCATTCGATGTGTCGTTATCTTCATTGTTGATCCAACTGGAACGCACAATTTTTCTTACAGTAGTAATATCAATTCTATATAATTGAAATAAAAAAACGAGTAATAAAATAAAATAAACCAAACACAACACATATATATAAAAAGTTAATCTGATCGGATTATTCACTTATTTTACTTTTTTCTTTTTAAGAGTGTCGAAGAAATAAGTCGTTAATTTTTAATTGTTTCTTCAAAAAAAAAAAAGATATTATAATATCCAAGGATAAAACTGCATAACGATTTCTTTCCATTCTTATCTTATCTCCTATGCATAACGTATTCGCGCAACCTACTTTGTCGTGTTTAAAATTGACGGTATTTTTACAATGAAAATAAAGCAACTATACTATATGTATATGTTTACGTATATGTATATGTGTATATGTATATTTATATATACGTACGAATATATAGAACTATCATAAGTTTAACAGGTTGCACTTCGTTGTAACGTATTGAAGCGTGCGCCATAACATACACACATATATATATATATATACACACGACCACGCGCACACATAAGCAGCAGATATTAACAATGAGTCTATAATCCTTTTGAGTTTTCTATCAGATTTTATCTTTCATTCGACTTTTCTTATGCATGTCTCTTCTGATAGTGAGCCAAATGTTGTTGAGAACCGAACGATTAAAATTCAAATATCGAAAGGTAAGAAAATACGCGCATATATATATACGGTATTACATTTATAAAATAAAAATAAAATATTTCATCTCGCACCTATAAATATAATTTTTATGCATGTAAAAGAAAAGATAGGAGGATGGCGCACAAGGACAAGATAAAAGATCGTCGCAAATAATAATAATAATAATAATAATAATAATAATAATCGTAATAATATATTTTGTTAAATCTTATTATATTCTATTTTTTACTGGCAAATTTGTACTCCGGTACATTTTTATAGAAAAATTGTATCCTCATCGATAGTAAGTATCGAAGAAAGGGCACAGAGCTAGTAGAGCGACACGTGCAACCTTGTACTTCATGTCATTATCACACATACGTATATATTGTCATACTTCTACTCTGTGCTCGCGCGTCCTTCGAGACGTGCGCAATTGCATCTGCGTGTTAAAAGTATGGTTGCAAGAAATAACTCAATATGGTGTAAAAATGAATTAATAATCGAATATAGAATAAAATCAAATGATGGGAAAAAGAAGGAGAAGAAGAAGAAGGAAAAGAAGAAGAAGAAGAAGAAGAATAAGAGAGACAAAATATAAATATTAAACGAAAATGAGATAAATCTCTCAATAGTTCTGTATTTTTAGAGAGAGAGAGAGAGAGAGAAAGAAACAAAAGAAGGAAGAAAAATAAAAGGACGAAAAGAAAAAAAAAAAATTTATAATATCTAGATACGTATAATGAAATAATAAGAAAGGATTGAAACATACCCTGTTTGTCTTCACTTCAAATATACATATATCCCTATGGTTTTTCCCTATGGTTTTCCCTATGGTTCCTCCCTCCTTGTTCTATCTTTTTCTATGGCCACCCCCCACCCCTAAAAATGGATCACACCCTTCTTTTTGACTATCTACTACTACTACCAGTTAAACTAGTTCATCCTTTCGACGTAACACAAATTATGTGCAAATTTCAGCCGGTAGGAACACAAATTATTTGACTACACTCTTTTTCTCCCCCTTTCGACCTGCCTTACGGACAGAAGGGGCAAAACTGACTCTGTCCACGCCTGCGAATCGCTCCATGCTTTGATAGTACACTGATGTACCGCCAGATGGAACATTTCTAAGGGTTAATTTTGCAAGGGTTGCGCTTTCGTTTTCCTCGTCAGTAATTATTCCTTTGTTTGCCGATTATCTCTCTTTTCTTTTCTTTTACATCTTTTTTAAAACGTTCTTTTCAGTAAAAATAACCGGGCCTTTGAATTATTATTCGATAATATATATATAGATAGAATGTTTTCTATTTAAAAAGACAAAAAAAAAACAAGAAGAAAAAAAAAGAAAAATTAGTTTTATATCATATAGGTACATTGTTTGACTATTTTCAAACCAATCTAAATATCGTTGACTGTCTAATAAAATAATTTTTCATTACGTGCCCATAATTATGAAAGTGATCTAAGTCATATATCTCTTGTTTTGAGATATTTAAAGGATTACATTTGAACACTAAATGAATTCTATATAATATTGAAATAATAAATACTATTTAACGATTCATTTTTGACAATATCATGAAAATTATATTGAATTAATTTAGTTTAAAATAGTGTTGTTTGGAATAACTGATAAACTCATTTTTTTTTTTTGTAATTTTGACTTAGACCACTTTCATAATCATGGGCACACATTTGATAAATAATTTGACGATAAGGATTTTCATTGACTTACTTTATTCGATGTTTCCTCTCGAATTGTAAGATACGAATTCTTTCTTCGGTAATAAAGTACGAATAAATGATTCACTTCAATTTCACTTCCTTCGATGACTGCGAACTTCGCACCATGAATATCTTGCTTTATACCTTCTATCCCCTCTATTTCCTCCTACGAAAAAGGATATACTTAAGTGCTCCAATTCTCTTCTCTCATGACTAATCAAAACAACCTATAATAACGATTACTACTTTTAATTCAATTTAATTATAAATAAGTAGTTTGAATAATATTTCACGAGTTAATATACAAATATTTAATTAATTTTTAAACATTTCAATATTTTTTCAATCGATAACCAAAAATCTGATTTCTATAGAAATTTTCAGTTTTTGTTTTGTTTTAATTTGACAAAATAATGGAATATATAAACGAAGTGTTCAATTTTTAGCGTTCACCTATGTATTAATATCCAGTGACCTTATAACTTTCCAATAACTTCACGTTCGAATTTTTATTTTTAAATTTCAAACAATGTATAGTAAATAATATTGTATTACACACTAATGAATACGAGATAATACATATATGTGATTCAATATAGCTTATTTGGATTACTGTATTGTTATTTCGAGATATTAAAATTAATAATATAGGACTGAAATTTAAATAATCATTTTAAAGAAACTACAAAGAAAAATCTTCGCGAAATTTGGTAATTCAATATTTCTCTCGTGTTTCGTCATCCAACAAGAGTAGCTTTAAATTGTTAAAGTGAGCCTGGAGTGACTGCAACACAATCAACAAGCTTGCAAATTCTATTCGTATACCTGTTTACGTTATATAATATACCGAATAAATCATATCTTCAAATATGAAAAATCTAACACTTTTGACAAATGCCATCTTTATGATGTTTCATATACATATAATACAGTTAATTTTAGAACAGACACAAATAATTTAAATAACATCTATAATGGAATTTTTAAATTTAATTATAATAAATAGAACAACGAAATAGAAGACACCTTAACAGTGAGGATATCTAGACTAATAAACACTAGTCTAGATTGAAACAGTTTTGTTGAGTGTTCAAATATAACGGATCAAGAGATAACGAAGTGTAGATGTATAGTATTTTGAATATTAAAAAAAATGTATGTCTGCTTAAATAAAAAAGACGCTGAACTTTAGAGATGAAGGTAACATCTAATATTTTATTATGTATGGGTCTCATGTGTATTTCACAATATAAAAATAACAATAAAAGAAAATTTCCAGTTGCTGAARAAGTCCCAATAAAGGGACGAAACGTCCAACTTATCAAAACGAAATTCTATTTCTTTTGAATGTCCAAATTCCCTAAGATACCTATTTATTAATAATTTTATTTTTGGACAAGAGAAACAACTAAATTTTACCTTTATATTTTTTATGTATATTTATTTATTAACGAAAGAAAATATATGAAATCTATAAATAAAGATGATGAATATCGTTTAACCCCGTGAACTATCTGTAAAAAAAAAATCAGAGATTATTTGGGTTAAAATACGTAGAAACAATGTTCGATTAAATGAACATCATTGGGCAGATCATTTATCCTTTCCTCGAAGTATTTTCTCTACTACTCCGCGCAATTTTTTCGTTTCAATGACGTCTGATTTTAACAAGGAAAAAATTAAATCTGATGACGAACATTGTTGGTGATTGAACTTCATTCTTGTTTACAATCCAATTCGTTGAATAATAATTACTGCAAAATTTCTAACGTAAATTCGTCATTTTTCCAATTGATTATTCTATTTCAGAAATCCTGCATCAGACTCATTACGCATAAAATCAACAATAATATTATGTAAAGTTACAATATTATATTATACAATATCACAAAGTAATAATTATTATATTATTTTATAACAACATAATTACAGTAATTGCAATTGATATTTTGAAAAAAAAAGTTCGGATATTAAATAATTATTAATTTTGTTGCAATTATAAATGAAAATGATAAATATATATTATAGGTGTGATATTTTTAAATACTAAAAAGCGTAATTGAAGTTTCTTGGAAACATGTTATAATATCGTCTTATCATAAATAACACACATACGCTGAAGAAAAAATTATCAATGAAAAAGAAGTGGAGTCAAAATGATTGAATGAAATAAGTTCCTACGAAATATATATATCTCATTTATAAATGAATTTGCCATTTGTACCATAGTTCTAAATACGTGACTCATTTCATAAATCAAAAACAATTGACTAAAATTCGAGTCCTTATTATGTATCACGTATTTTATTATTAAATAAAATAGTTCTTTAATTTAAATTTAAATAGTGGAAATACCAAGAAGTTGTTTGTTACATTGGAAATAACAAGAAGGTATTTAAAAAAATTGGAGATACCAAGAAGTAATTCAGTAAGATGTAAACATCTTTCATGATGTCATGCTTCGCACGTTTACTTTCCAATCTTGCAGGTATATGTTTGTGTATGTGTGTGCGTGTGTGCGCGTGTGTGTGAGGTTAATGCACGGAATCATGCATACGCATACAAAAATGCAAGGAATAACCTTGACTCGTATCATGTAAACATCAGCTTTCTTCGTCACTCCTCATAACCAAAGCGAAAAAACCCAGTAAAAACAAGAGAGAGTTTCTTGACCTATCGAATCAAGACTTTAGCAAGTTAAATCAGAAAGAGAAAGAGGTAGAAAGATAGAAAAACGATCTGGAAACTGACCTTGCCGTTTCTTCGTCGTATCGGAAACGTTAATTTATCATAACTGATGTTTTTGTTCACCGATGTTTTGTTTATCATGTTATGTCATAATTCTATGACATAAAAATGCATTTTTTTTTATTCAATTAGAAGAAAATAAATGAAAATGTGTTATGATAAATTCGATCGAGGATCTATGAATCATTTTTTTAATATAACCAAGAATATGATTTATATTACGTTGATGTAATTCAATAAAAAGTTTCGTTTTCATTGTTACATACATAGTTATTATTTTTTGTATTAATTATTGTAACGTTATGTACGATTATGTAAAATTATTACAAAGTTATAAGAAGACGATGAGTAAACATAGATCTAGAATAAATAAACTAACTAATTGTCGCATGTGCATTGAAATGTTTGAAAAGTATGATGTAAAATGTTGGATGATGCAAAAACTTGATCCTTGACGATCACGAGAACGTACCTGGGATTTTCCGACTTTAGAGAAAGTTGTTTCATAATGGAATTACGTACCAACCAATTCATACATATAAATATCCATGCACTAAGAATATCTGTTGTTCATCCTAAAACTTTTATAATCATTTGTAACAAAATATCAATTTCCAATCACTATTTCTTTTGAATTCCTTTTGTTACATCAACTTCTAACTAGATCGGGTTATCATCATACGACCTGGACACATTACGAATAACAACAAATTCTATTTATAATTCTCGACAAACAGTCTAGTTTCTAATGTAAAAAGCTAAAAAAAAAAAAAAAAAAAAAAAAAAAAAAAAATAGAAAAAAGAAAACAAATTTTTTTAAAGAAACATTTATATGTTGTATTATATTAATAATACATGTATATTTGTACTATATTAAAGTGTTAAGTAAGTAAATTCATATGAAGATCTTGAAATATATATATATTAATAATCATTTTGTTGAATATTTAATTGAACAAAACAAATAATAATATATATATGACTTTAAAGTTACATCAAATTATAAGAGATTAGAATGAAATGATGCAATTATACAAGACCCCCTACTAAGTCAAACGTGTCGAATAAAGTGTTCAAGATAAAGACTTGTCGTTGTTGATCTTTCTAATTGTAAGATAAAAGATAACAGTCTCGACGTTCTATGTATTATCATTCAGACAAAATCGGTTAGATACATCGCATAAATGCTTACGTACGTTTGAGAATTGGAAATGCTAATCGCACACAGAAACGGAGGCACGTATGCGTGACGCAATTTCAGTATGGGGGCGTGTTCTTAAAAATATAATCACTGGATTTGAATCTAGATGAAAAGAGAGAGAGAGAGGGAAAGGGAAAGAAGAGGAGTATACGAAAATCGAAAAAGAAAAAGAAAATAAATTAGTGACGTAGCCGATATTTATCGGTAGCACAATTTCTTGTTCTTACTCGGTGTCTGACGACAGCCGTTCGTGTCCTACTTCGAACCGTATCACGTTCGCCAAATCATTTATTTTATTGCTTTCTAACATTTTTATATATGTATTATACAAAATTCATAATTACATCACAATGAACGTTAGAAAAATCTTGGATAGTCTTATATAATACAATATTTTACATTAGAATTTGTATTTTTACATAAAAACAAGTTTTTACAATCAAGAAAATATATTTAGAATACTTAATACGTGACCAAATGCACGGCATTGCTTTTTAACGCGTAATGAACTTAACGTATTCATAAAAAATAGAAAAAAAGAAACAATCCAATCATTTTTCAGTCACGAAGCTTGCAATAATTCTACGAAAAATGCATACACACAAAAAAAAAACCCCGAGAAATATACTTGGCACTTTTTTTCTTTCTTTTTTTTTTTCTTTTTAATTTTAATAAAAGTTCTATATATCTCTCGTTTATGTAGATATATCTACTATATCATTACAAAGAAATAAAAATCTCCCTTGACAATACAGCGAGTATTCCGTCTGGTTCGTGAAGCCGACACGTTTATTGCATTTTTCTCAAAAGTACGATAACGCATGCGTTGCGCCACGTTACCATATCGAAATCCATTAATGTAAGTTATATCCTTATCGGTCGCATGATTAGCCACTAATATGTATGTGTAGAAACGCGGTGGAAAATTTTTATTAGCAATAAAAGAAAAAAAAAATAAATAAATAAATAACAAAGAAATATTTTTGTTGAATCGCAAATAAATAGCTATTCTAATGAGAATGCCATACTATTAAGAATATTATTATTAATAAATAACATTAATTAACAATAAACGTAATGATGCTTCATGTATAACTTTTGTCTTGCCACGACGAGTCAAAAAAAATTATATATTTCAAATTACACGTATTGCAAAAAATGTACCACTTATTTCAAAAATAATGGAAAATTTAATGATTATCTTTGTATTTCCTTAAAGTGTTCATTTCTTATTGAGAGATAGAGATCCAAAATCAGAAAAAGACGGAACAAGAGAAAGAAAGATAATGAAAATAAATAAGACAGCTTCTAAATTCGCCTGTTGAATTATTTCCTGTTCGGAACTCCGCACATACTCGCACGCGTAACGTATATTAACGTATCTACACAATATATTTTCGAATTCTTTCCTCGTAAGAGGCACGCCTACGATCACAATTTTGAACGAGCTGCTGGAAGTTCCAACTTGATGTTTCATACATTGTCTTTATAAACGTTTTCCACGAATTACGTATATATATACTTTGCCTAAAAACTTTAGTTCGATTACGTAAGAAAATCATTTCCCATCCCACGTTTTTGCGTTTTCTTAGAGAACGCAACTCGATCATGTACATCTATAGTATGATCGAATTTTCCAATCCACGTCAAAGCAAATCTAAATAAATGATTCCTGGAAAATATTAACCAAATTTCATTTCATTCACAATTTCAAAATATTTGAAAACTATTATTTCTTTTATATTTACATGCATGTATATGTATATATATATAGATCATATGTGATATATTGAATTTTTTTCCAGTTATTTTGAGATTATCACGTTGGGAACAGTCAGGCACAATTTCTAATTCTATTATTTTAATTTAAATAAAATTAGAAACATATTAAGGGGAGTTGGAGACAAGTTAAACGAAGGTGATTTTAAAAATCCATCTCTTATTTATTATGTTTCTTTTTCTTTATTTCTCGAAATGTTAAATTGGAAGCCAAGGAATTTTGCTTTTGCAAAATAAAAAATAAAAAATAAAAAAATAAACATATATTTTTAAATGTGTTCTTGGAAATTCTTGGTTAACCTTGTATTTAAAAAAGCACGTTATTTGATCTAACGATAGTCATTGACATTGCAATAAATTATTGGTTATTTACCATTATCAATAAAAATTCATTTACGCCGAATATCAAACGTCTGATCTCTAGTCTAATTATCAAATTTTGTTATCTTCAGCATATCTCGTACATTAACACTACGAGATTCCCAATGACAATTTTCTAAAGAATGCAGATAATGCATTTGTGCTTTTCATAGAACATTAATCATCTAATTACTTGACCTCGATAAAAATTAACTTGGGCTTTTTCGTTCCAAGAAAAAAAAGTATAAAAAAGACATAAAAATTACATGGAGAGGTTCGATAACTATCTGTCTATTCATAGACGATGGAATACTGCGTGTCAAGTAAACTGTTTAATTGGAAATACCACTATCTAACTATATATATATATAATATATCATTATAAAAATTTCGAACATCGTATCTGCCTCATTGGTACCTTAATGATAACGATAATCGGGATGTCTCATTGAAATCAACCCGCACACGAGTATCATAGATAATTTTTATTAAATAAAAACTAATTAAAAAAATTATTTATCATCTATTTATCATTTATATATATATATATATATATGTATATCATTTATTCACTATTACACAAATTGCAATCCTAACTTTTAAAATGTATTTGGAATATCATACCTAAAAAAAAAAAAAACACTGCTTATATAATACATACATTTATATCTGTATCGTATTTTTCCTTAAAAGAAAAATAATTATTTTCTGAACCGTCCCTTCCGATACACACATAGGTAAATAATTTTGCAACATCAAGCGGAAATATCTTGATGGAAGATAGGAAATTCCATTATGTTTATTTAAAACTTAATTTGTATCTTTATAATACGATTGTACACGTAACCATATTGAGAATGCACATTATCGTGAATAATCCGTGCTATTTATTTCTTTCGTAACAAATAAGGGAAGTCTAGTCAAGTATTTCCAATGTCTCGGATAAACTAAAAAAAAAGGATAGAGAGAAAAAAGAAAGAGAGAAAGAGAGAGAGAGAGAGAGAGAGAGAGAGAGAGAGAGAGA